>NC_083276.1:77971768-78111048 GCF_963506605.1 Zootoca vivipara
ATGATATATAAAATAAATATCACATACAGAAATACATTCAGGGCATTAGAAAATTGTAAGTGGCAGGTCCACAGCATCTTCACATCAGGTGCAACTGCTATCTCCAAAATATCTAATGCCTTGACTGAAATCCCTAAATGGGTGGATAATAATGAGTTGAAGCAAAAGTTCCAAGAAACCTCAGTAATGTGAATGAAGGGAGCTTCAAAGGACTTCAAAGAACAGGAAGAACTGGCCACATCTATCTCATGTACTTGGGCATGTAAGTGTTTGAGTCATTAACACTGCCTAGCAGTGGTCTTTGGGACTTCCCATGGTTTTTAGATACCCTGATGGCACCAAAATAATTATTTACTGAATCCTGCCATTTCCACCCAGTCATACTGACTATCCATACATCTGTTTGTATCAGCATTAAATATATAGTTTTCTATTTAAACACCATACATTGTTTGGAATACAACAAAAGGTGTAGAAAATGATTCAATGCAGGCCCAAAGTACAAGTTACAGAGAGTTTCAAATAAAAAGTGTAGAGAAACTCTTCAAATACCATTCATTTTAAACCTCTTAAACTAAACAAAATACAGAGGAAATTAATTGTTCTTTTCGTGAAAAGACGTGGATGGTGCTTATTCATCTGCATTATGACACAATATGACACTAGTTTCTGTAGTGGCTAGAAACTCTCGGCGTAATCAGCATGTCAGGGCTGTTCTGAAGTTCATGAAGGGTGCGGTAGGGTACAACTATAGTAAATTATGTCCAGTGTGTGTGTAAATTAAATTATCATTATCATTGCAATTAAAGGATCACCTTTCACATTAAGTTCCAACATTTGGGATAGGGACCACCTGTCTGCAGGCCACATTTGACATAACATGGGCCCCAATTCAGTTCACAAAGCTGTTTGCCTCAAACCATGCCTGCATGTCCCATATCAGACAGCCATATTAGCACACCCAAAAAATACTTTATTCAGGGAGATTGCAGTTTATAGACTCATTCACTTCTCAGGCAAAGTTAGCCTTTAGGAAATGTATCTAGTTATACTTACAGAGTCAGAAAAAGACAGAAATTGAGACATTCTGATTTCTTTTAATACATGGAATTCTGACAGATTACATTTGTAGATAACATGGTGGGATGAATTGATTCTGCCTTGGTCAAGGGGCTACTCCAGAATTTGAAGATTGGGGGGGGGCAGAAAATGTGTGCAACTTGGAGAACTGTCTAGAAGGAAGGAGTGGCCAAAAAAGAAGTATCTCCTGAGGTTCCTCAGAGGAAGCATGGAGATGAGAAAAAGGAAATGGGTTACTAAGAGGAACATCAGGAACATCCAAGAGAGGGTTTGAGGAGGAGGCACACCATCCCCACCTCACTGTTATTAGAAGACAACATTCAACATCCATATAAGGTGTTTCAGCCGAAATTCCTGAAGTTATTTTTCATAGCAATCAACTGTAAGAAGTAAATGTATTAGAAAGCCAACCCAATTATTAATCTGCAGTTTTATCAGGACAAATAGCTGATTTGAATGCTAACACAGGAAAAGGTATAGGAATTATTGTGAATTCTTCTGCCTGCACAACTAAGCATGTCATTACCATGCAAGTTAAAAAAGGACAAATAATATTCTTGACAAGCAGAATTGAGAGAACAATATACATCGATTGGTGAATGGGTAGAAAATTATTTAATTGATTCTATTCTGCCAATGCAAGTTGAGACAAAAAAATAGGGCAAGTCAAAAATGAAGTGCAAAAATGCTTCACTGAGTCCTTAATAGTAAAAGAGGCTTTCATCAACTACTCAGCTGACAAAGATGTGAATATCTTACCCAAAAATTGATAAAGAATTGCATAAATCATGCAATTTCAAGTTATGGGTTAAAAACATATTGTTCCAGTGGTTTTGGTAGGGATGAAGCAAATGAGCCCAGCTAACAACAGCAAAAGCATTTTTATTGTAATGTTCCTGGAATCCAGACTTCAGCATAATGTTCTTTTGTTCCTTTTTTTTAATGATAAAAAAGCAGGAACCCCCCCCCCCAAAAAAGTTATAACAAAAATGGTTTCATTTATGAAGGGTCAAATTGTACTTTATAAAAATCAACACACAGCTTTTCTGAACCATTTCCATTTATGTGAATGTTTCTGCCATAGCATTTGGTCTCAGTCTGCTTGAATCATATGCCCTGTTGTTTTCTTATTTTCAACGTCCCAATAAGACACTATTCTAACCTTGTTGATGAGGAAAGCGCCACCAGATAGGCAGAGTAAGATCAGTGCTTTACTGGATCAGTGCACTTTTCTTGGATGTAGTACCCCAGTCTCCAGGTTACCAAACCTCAAAATGTGGCATCTGACACAATTCAATCCCTAAACCTCGAGTTTCAGAGAATGAAATGCAACAATGCCAGGATTTAGCAAGTTCCTCTTGTACCTTTTCAAATGAGCACATTTGGTATGTAACTCATTCTGACAATTCAAACGAACAGATTCACCATACTAAACACCACTGCGTGTGTTTGTCTCTGTGTGCAGTTGTGTGTGCAAGTGTGTGTTGCTATGTGCAGAGATCACTGTAGAGAAACAGTAAAATTACTGTAAATTTCATCTTAAGGCTCTTACAAGATGCAAAGTGCATCACAAGCCAACTATATCTTCTGCCTCCCAACACTTGCCCCATCATTTAGCCCAGAGAAGAATTCTGAAGAACATGAAAACTTGAACAATATTTTGTGATATTTTGGTTGGCCTAAGGAAGGAAGGTATTGTCCCAGTATGGATTTTGGGTTTTATTTTTTATGTGCCAAAACCTTTTGACTGCAGGAAGATCCCCATCTTTTTTTTCTGCCCCTGCAAAGGCTACCACCAGTTTTGCATTGTCTGCCGGAACGACTAACACAATCCGACGGCAGCTCCATAACGCCTGCTCAACTTGTACATTTCATTTGTAGGCTAAACAAAGACGTCTATTTTAAAGGCACCGAGTAGTGCTGGGTCAAATGAATTTCTGGCTTAGTAGCAATAAAACGAAGAGGCAACGTAAGTCTTTAGTGAGCCCTGCTCCAAAGAAAACCGTCGGGGAGGGAGACGATGTCCAACGGTAGCCAATATAGGGCCAGTAAACTCTCCACACTAAACAAAGTTGACTTCCTTCCGTCTTAATAACAGCAAGCTAGATGTCCAAAGAGAGCAATCTGCTTTTCTTGCCGATTCAAGGGAAGTTAAAGGGGAAAGTGTTAGGAGGTTTTGAAAGAGAGATGGGGCTCTAAGGGATGGGGCTGAAAATCCATCCCTTTGCAGTTGACTTGACCAGTCTGTGAATCCTTGGCGGAGGAGGAGGAGGATGGTGGAGAGGAGGAGGAGAAAGAGGGGTCCCCCTTTCCCTCCCTGCTCCTCCAACAGCAGCAAAGAACTTGTGTGAAGTTGCCCGAGGGAGCCGGGCAGGAGGAGGCCGCCAGGCTACCTAAGCAGACCACCTCTTTCCACGGTGGCGAAGCCGAGCGTAATGAAAGGTAATTGGCCGGGCTGTTATCCATCTGCAGCCTACATCTTGCCTCCAAATGCCTCTAATTGAATTGCTGTAATTTTTTGCCCTTCCTAATGCACTGCCTCGGCGAGGGGAAATGGCCAGGGGGTGTGGGCGGCTCTCCAGGCTCCCCGGGGGAAAGAGGCAAGCGGCTCCGGCGAGGCTCATAAATAGCGCGGATCGGGCAGGCTTGGGCACCACTCGGGCCACCACCACCCACCACCCCGCCTCCCCAGCGCTTGTTCCGCGCAGGCTCTTCTTCCTCCTCCTCCTCCTCCTCCCCCCCCCGGCTCGCGGGATCCACGCAGGGATTGAGTGAGGAAGATTCCCATAGGAGATCAGCCAGCATCCCTGGGGGGCACTGTCCTACCGCTAGCTAGGATCCAACTCCACACATATCGGACACCACTTTGCACGGCAAGGTACTGTCCCGCTGCGTTCGTGACCTCATCCACCTTTCCCATCTTTGGCTACAACTTTTGACGCGCGTCTTTGAGTTCTCCTACCCGCCGTGCGCGCGTGTGTTTATATAAAATCTATACCGTATATAGAACATCGCTCGTTCCCCTTTACTTTCTTCCTCCTGGGATTATGGGGTGGTAAGAAGGGAAGGGGGTGTCTGAAACCCCCCAGCTGATAGGGGCAGGCAGGCAGGCAGGCAGAGGGGTTCAGTGCATTTTGGACTCCTTTCAGATGCAGAGGTGTACCTGTCTCCTGTTTGCCTCCTTGATCTTCTGCGCTGCCGTCTCAGAGACTTTCGGGCTGGTGTTATCCGTGAGTATTGTCGCTTTCTGCTTTCCATCTACAAGAATCATGTGTGAGTGGTGGGTGGGGGACAAATTTCACGGTAAATTTCAGAAGCGTGCTCTTGGATCAATGCAAGTGTGTTCACAAGGTCGTTTTTTCCTCCAGTATTGATGCAGTATGGCCACTCATTTATTCCGGAGAACCCAAACAGCCTTCTTCCAAATGATGGCATCCCTGTTTTCTCCCCAGGGTCATCCTGAGGTTTTTGAGTGATGGTGGTGTGTAGTGATTTTTGGAGTTTCCCTCACAATTATATAGTGTAATCCTTTCAGGTATGATGGATTGGTGGAATTCTGTTGTCTGGCATGACGATGTGCTTTGGGAATTTAGTAAAGCCCCTCTGCATTTCATGGTCACCTCTCCACAGTTTCCAGTTCTAAAATGTCATCCCTCTGCAATGGTTTTCCTACAGTGGTGGAACAAATTTCCCTCCCCATTTCAGGGGCAGGAAGGAAAGTGGGGAATAACAATTGTATTTTCCAAGAGTTGATCTTTTCCAGCTGGAGAGAAGCAAGTGATTTGTTGAAGAGCACAGGAATCCCAGAGAAAGTGGGGTAAATCTTTTGAACAGTTTAACAGCAAGGAGAATGTGAGGTGCTTCCTATTGAGACATTAATGTCAAACTGGGTGCAGTCCCAAGTTTACTTTTCTGGAAGGAAGTTCTTTTGAAATCGATGAAGCCAACTCCAGAGTGACCTGAAAGTACAAAGTATGAGGGACGAAACCCTGTAACATATCATTTATTTTACTTATTATTTTATTTTATTTTAGCTATATAGTAATTTATCCTTAAAATTCAATTATACTATTCAAACAACACCATAAATATTATATAGTTATACATGATAGATTATACTTACATTCAAGAAAACAGGTTTAAATATATATTATGAAACATGATCAATGTGTAATTTCCTGGGCTGGTGTTTCTGTCTTTTAAAAGAAAAACTGTGTGGCAGTAATAAGTGAAAAAATAATAATCTCACAATTTTTCCTTCTGTAAGGCTAAAGAGAAAAGGGGATGGACTATGAATAGTGCTGGTTATCTGCTTGGTCCACGTAAGTCCAAATGTTTTATATTATTTGAAGACAATCTGGAATAACAGAAAAGTAACATCCCGAGGTTTCTAAAGCTCATCGCATACTATACATGAGCATACATGCAATATCCCATACTAACTCTCCTTCCCAGCTTGTGGCGGGTGACAGCACTAAATCACTCAGTTAGTGCTCTCTCTGGTGTTTATTGTAACCTATTTACAGTGGAGTGCTTTGCAGAAATTATGACTATTATCAACGCCCTTGAATCATGAGAGTAAACCAATTTTATCTGAAAGCTCATCTTTCAGTTCTGAAGCCATGCCATTTACAGATAATATTAAATATACATACTAGTATCTCTAAATATGGTTATCAACTTTCCTGGAATAAATACGTCAAACTAATACCATGCTGGAAAACTGTATCTTCTGGTTTGGAGTCCACATCTTTCTACTTTCCTGTGCTTACTGCTGTTGAGAAGATGATGTATTTTGGAATGTCTACAAACAACTGGGGCCCAGTCCAGCAAATTAATGAAAGGGCATCTGCTTTGCATGCTGAAGGTTCCAGGTTCAGTCTCCAGCTAGGACTGGGAGAGAGCCCTGCCTGATTTTCTGATAAGTTGCAGCTAGCCATTGTAGACAATACGGAGCAAGAGGGGCTCATAATAGGACTCAAAGCAGCTCCCTATGTTCCTAAATCCCACTGAGTGTACTCGAATAGGACTTTACCTAGTTTATGCCCATGATAAGTGCTTTATGTAGATACTATACTTCAGCTTGGGGAAATAATTTTGTTATAACTGAGCTGTGTTTAATTAAGCAACTTTTTCAGAATGCAAGCTTCACACCTTTGCTGCTTCTTGGGTGTGTTCAATACACCTTTTCATAATTGCCCAATATGTTAGATTATAGCTCTCTGTCCATATGTTGTAGAAATAACTTTCAAGGCCATAAGAGGGGTGTCTTTACTTACAAGGGGTAAAGCATAATACAAGAGTTTTAAAAACAACGCCCAAATACCTCTACTAAGAATGTTTTATTTGTTTGTGTTGGCTTCAGATGAACAGTGACGGAAGAGGCTGTGCAGACAGCCAAATCTCCATTCCAAAGAAAGGAGATCTACTGATCAAAGTTCCGTTTTCTGTAAGGTTGGGTAATAGCCATAATCTGTTTCAGGTCGTATTGAACAGCTCCTCAAGGAAATGCCCCGTGCAAGGGGGAGAGAAGAGCCACCTGGGGAATGTAAGATGGCTTTTGGAGGTTATTCGTGTAAACTAACTGCAGTTTACTGTCAAATCAAACTAACTGACAACTCGCTACTTAAACCAAAGGAAGCAACAGTACAACTACATTTTCTAAATTGGACACAATGAGCCCAAGACTGCACCCAAATATGCTCAACTCTTTTAGTCAAGGCTTTTCAGGAAAGGACAAACAAGGGCTTTGAATCAGAGATGGTTCAGGAGACTCCTTTCAAATTCCTTGCTAATGGCTCAGTTCCATATTTGGCTGAAGGGACACATGAAGTCATTGGGACGTGTTATACCAATAGCTGCACCAACACCACATCATCATCTATGACACTGTGGTGGTGCAGTTGTTTGCCAGTGGTGCATTGGTTTACAGCTGGTGTGTCTGTTTAAGTGAAATGTTTCTTTCCATTCATTTGCTGTTAATCATCCCATCACAAAATGTCTTTCACATTCTTGTTCAAAGCTGAAATCTTTTTACCTGGTGTGGTGACGTCTATGAATCTCAGGCTACTCTAGTAAGCATTACAGAATGAATGAAACCTCTCTCATTTGTTAACAGATGCAATTGACAGAGTTTTTAATGACAAGCCTGGTCTAGCTGGTAAACGTGACATACAGCTTGAAGGAAATACAAAAGCAGGTAATGAAATGACCCCCTTCTAGTACTTACTGACAGGAGCGTACCCAGGATCAAAACGGGGGGGGGGGGGCAAGCCATAGTTGTTCAAGGGCGGGGCCAAGGCACGGGAGGGGAGGGGCCACAAAGTGGGAATGTGGGCGGGGCTACAGGGCCAGCGGGCCCGACGACTCTGCGGCGGCGGCTGCGGCTGCAGCCTCTAAATGAACCCCCTAAACTCTCTCACATGAAATCCCCCTGCTCTGAAGCAGGGCCGTCTCTAGGCCCGGGTCCGGTGGCATGGAGCGCCAGGGCGCCAGGCCACCAGGGGCGCCACTGCGCCCGCTGAGAGGCATGGCAGAGGCCGCCCCAGGCGCGCCTTTCAGCTGTTCAGCGGCTTCAGGCTGCTTTCTGGAGGTGCGTGGGCCTGGGGCCGCCTCCGCCGCGCGCAGGGGCGTCACAACAGGGGGCGGGCAGCACCCCCTGGCCCAGGGCCGGCCCTACGCCCAGGCTGGGTTGCGCAGGGCTCCGGCCCTCTAGGCGGCAGCCGTGCAGTGAGCTGTGTCCGCCGCGCCGGGAAATGGGGTGGGTGGGGGCACTAGAGGGATCCGTCACACCACGGCGCCAGGTATGCTTAAGACAGCCCTGCTCTGAAAACACCGCTCCCATCCATTTACGGCTAGCCACCCCCTGAAAAACCGCTTTGGGCCCCGCTTTCCCTCCTCCAGGTCCCCCTGAAGCCTTGCCAGTTCCCACCCTATATATCTGGGATGGGGAAGGAGCTCAGATGTCTGCTAGTCCTGGGGGGCCACCCCCCGTGGGAGGATACTGGGGACGCCCCGCCAAGCTGAGACCCTCAAAGAGGAAGAAGAAGCTGCCACCGCCGCCTCCCTATCGCGAGGGAGCAAAAGATGGGAAAGGTGGGGTGGCGCAGCGCAGGCGAGCCCCCCCCCAGCTGCGACCCTACGATGACGACGGCTCCCCCACCCTCAACGCCCCTCTCTCGGCAGGGGCAGCAAGGGAGAGCAGCTGGGGGGGGTGCATTGCAAAGAAGGAAACAGCAGCCAATGCCCGGAGAGGGCAATGCACGCAGGGGGAGTGGAGAGCTGTGCCGCCCCCCAAGGCAGCTCCTTTCCTTATTGCTGGGGGTGGGGGGCGGCGAGGAAGGGTCACTGCCGCTGGGCTACTCCTGCTGCTGTCAATCCGGTGCAAACGCCCCCACGCAGCTTCCTTGCAGCAGCCATGACCACCGCCCCCCATTCCTCCTTTGCGGGCTTCTGCCCACCGAGGCTGAACTGGCTCCTGTTGGTGCACTTCCTCTCCCGGTCCAGGAAGAGTCTCAGTAGCACCTCCTAACTCAGGGAGGGTAGGGGGGTGCGGAGGGGGGAATGGGGCGATTCCCAGCCTGCGGTGCCGACGATCGCAGTACAGCCTACCGGGAGGCAGAGTGCGGCAGCAGCTGCAACCAATGCAGGGAGCCGCGTCTCCTTCGCTTGCCAGCCCAGCAGAACTCTTAGGCAGGAGAGGTTGCCGCCCGGCAGGGCTTTCCATTGGGAGGCGTGAAGGCTTTAGTGGGCGGGAATTGGTGCAAATGTAGGCAGGGCGGGCTGAGAGGAGGAGCCGCCGCTGAGGAGCCGTGGCACCAGCAGCGTTTCCTCCCCCTCTCCCCTGTCAACAAGCGGGGCGCCTGCGCAGGGTATTTGCTTCCCTAGTCGGTGTCACGGTCCGGTCGGCGGGCGTCAGGACCAGAGGCAAGATGGTGGTGTAGAGGCAAGAACAGGTGCAGGGCTGAGGGTCCAGCAGCAGGCAGTCACAGGGTCAAGGAGCAAGGCAGAGGCGAAGGTCTGGGAGTCAAGGAGCAAGGCGTCGGCAAGGCGAAGGTCCAAGGAGCAAGGAGCACGGCGAAGGTTCAAGGAACAAGAAGCAAGGCGAAGGTACAAGGGTTGAGGATCAAGGCGTTGGCAAGGCAAGGGTCCACGGAGCAAGAATCAAGGCGTCGGCAAGGCAAGGGTCCATGGAGCAAGGATCAAGACGTCGGCAAGGCAAAGGTCCACGGAGCAAGGATCAAGGCGTCGGCAAGGCAAGGGCCCATGGAGCAAGAATCAGGAGGCCAGGTGCAACCAGGCAGGGATAGCGTTGCTGTGGCAAAGAGCTGAAGGGAAATGCTGGGCTTTTATCCCTCCCAGCTCCTGCCACCAGGTGCAGTGAGATCTCAAGTGGCCTCACCTGGGTGACTACTCCTTGCCTCTCCAGCACAAGCTGAGGTCTTCACCTGTGTGGCCACGCCTTGCTTCCCCAGCACAAGCTGAGGCAGGCCCCAGTCCTGCAAAGCCCTACAGGCCCCAGAGCCTGACTCCTGCCCATACTCCTGACAGTCGGGCCCGCGGTTTGGCCTTCTAGGGGGGGCAGCTGCACCCCCCTGCCCCATGCTGGGCACACCCATGCTTACTGAGGAGCGTATATCCCAGTGATATCTGAACAGCTGCCCAGCAAACATTCTTTGGCACATTTCTAGATTCTAAAGACAGCCTTTCTTCCAAACTTTTCCAGAGGGGCCTGGGCAGGATTTCAGGAGTCTAGAGGTTTCAGCAGCGCCAGACAATCAACTGGTATATGGATTGCATCACCCCTTTTTATTCTTAGTGCATTTGAAAATGAAATATTCTTTTTAAAAGATACTTTAACCTAGAGGAAAATCTTCTTTCTACTGGAAACTGAGTGCCACTGATTACAGAAGCTGGTTAACATAAGTAGATCTTTAACTAACATTGTCTCATCAGCCTGAGAGAGAAAAACAAACCCTTTATATCCTAATGTATATTATATTACTGCTAATATTTATCCCCTTCCCCACCTTAATTATTTTAAATGAACAGCAAATTTAGTAATACCTTACTAATATTTTCTAGGTATTTTTGGAAGACCACTGACTGATGACAATGTTATGCGTACAGTAATTGAATTTTTGACATACTTACACCTTAAAGGTTAGTAAACCTGTTTTCACTTCAAAACGTTTTGTAATATGAAAATTAACATAATCCTTACAGAGGGTTGTAACCCATATTCCATGAGCAGCATTCCACTCAAGCAACAGGATTCCCCTCCCTTTCCTTGTGTGCACCCCAGATCTGCTCCAAAGCCCCCACCCCACCCCAAGAATTTGCAGAAAATATTTGCAGAAAAATGTAAAGAAAATATTTAGGGGCAAAACCAAAGGGGACAAAAAGCTCCCAAAACTGACCAATGAGGAACTGGGTGTAAACAGAACACTAGGAGAGGAGGATGTTCAGGCAGTCATTATGGCCGGGAATGCCTTTGCTTAAGTTTGGTTGGTGTACCAACTGCATCCTTTCCTGGAAAAAGCAGATCCAGCTGCTGCTGGTTATTACCCACATAGCTTTGCATGGACATTTGAACCTGTCCACTCACTGCTTCCTCCATGTGCTGCCACTGGCAGAGGTGGGAACATGAGTAGAGCCCTGCATGATCAGGTCAAAGGCTCATCCTCTTCCCAAATGCCTACGGGAAGCCTGCAAGCAGGACACGAGTCTTAAGTTTCTCTCACTTTACCTTGTGAGAGAAAATTTTGCAGCTCAACTATGCACTGTGTGAAGAGGTACAGTGGTACCTCGGTTCTCAAATGTAATCCATTCTGGACGACCATTCGAGTTCCGAAACAATAGAAAACTAAGGCACAAAGGGCTGTCTGCAGATTCAGTTGAGAAAATTGAAAAACACACACCAGAAGCCTTTCGACTGCCAAGGCGCATTCAGAAATGGAAGCATCCACTTCCGGGTTTTTGGCATTTGGGTTCCGAAACGTTCATCAACGGAGACGTTTGAGAACCGAGGTACTGCTGTAGTTTCTTCTTTCTATCCTAACTCTTCCAACTTTCAGCTTCATTACATGGCCCTGAGTTCCAGTATTATGAGGCCTTGTTTCTCCACATCATTTCTTATACATCTCAGTTATGTGCCCCCTTTCTAGCTGCTTCTCTAAACCAGAAAACGCCCAAATGTTGTAACCTTTCCTTATGGGGCAGTTGCTCCATCCCATTGATCATCCTGGTTTGGTTGGACATGGAACAAGGCCTTCTTTTTGGAGTGTTCTAATTCTGGAACAAACAAAGCTGTTGTTTCTTACACACACTTTCTCAATACTGAATGGCTTCTTAATTATTATAGGAAAATTGCAGGTGAAATAAATGGGGTTTTGCATCTTTCCAGAATTTCTTTCGGCTTTTAGGCAGTGTGATTTTTTTTCCTACCAAGGGAGCTGTATAGGTAGAAAATTATTCATACAAGGAGAGAATAATAACAGCAAGATGAAAGGCAGGCACCATAATTGCAAATCGGATGGTAGTGCTTCTGTCAATGAAGGAACCTTTGAGTCAAAGCCACACAATGCTTTCTTGATAAGGGAAGAAAAGCACAATCATTGACAGGTGAAAATGTTCATGGATGACCAGCCTCATGCAACAGTGCAAGAAGAGAAGCATATTTAGAATTTGCCATGTATTTAAGCAAGGGAAGCTGTGGTCCTCCAGGTGTTGTTAGACTGCAACTCCCCTCAGTTCTAGCCAGCTTGGTCAATACGATGGAAATAACACTTTGAAAACAAACCGAATGTTAGCTGCCTCTATGTTAGAACATAGGTTTCCCACCACTGATTTGAACCCCAATACATGCCTATATCAAAATTACATCCATACATAATTACAAACAAATAATCAAATGAAACCATAAGAAATGAATAACGTATTGTTTTTATTTCTTTTCTGAGGCATTAAGTGAGTTCGAGTGCCTTGCCTTGTATCATAATTGCTTTGGAAGTGAACTGTAGTTTTAAAGATTTGTCTCTGAGCACTTATTGTTTCCTGTCTTTCACAAGCATACACTTTTAATTTTTATTTATTTTTCAGAAGCTGGGGTTTTCGATGACATACCTACAACAGTTTCTTCAGAAGAAACAAATCAGTCTTGAAAGAGAACATATTTATACTCTGTGTTATAAATTCCCAACATCTAATCAGAACTTTGAACAAAATATGGCATTGTATTCACCTTGTACGTTCTTCCTCATTGTCAATTTCTTTTTGTCTTTTCTTTCTTTGGTGATGTTACATTGGGGGAAAAAATCACTGATAACAAATTACTTTCGATAAATGACATAATAAAAAAATAGCAGCTGTTGCTTGTTTCACTTGTCCTAGAATACTTTGACGCTTCTGCATAAGGTTATAATCAAGGGGGCTTCAATCCTGGTTAGAGATCTCTTTCCTTTCAAAGGCTGATGGCGGCGATAGGGGAACTCACTCAGTGTGACCCAAAAGAAATCTCTTTTATTGTAAAAGGGTGGGGGGGATGTACACAGCAAAAGCAGCAAAAACTATTATTTCTAACAATGCAGGTTCTCTAGCTCTCTTCCCAAGACCCAGTGATGGAAATTGTTCCCACTCATAAAGCCATCATTCATAGCAACAGATAGATGCCTACAAGCTGCTCTGTCGTAACTGCTGTGCATCCATTGCAACAGGTACAACAAGATGCTGCACCAAGGGTTAAGTTATTTACTTCAAACCAAACATTAAAAACATTCTTAGATAAAAATAAATCCAAAATCTCCATTAAAAATGCACTGGTGGTGAAGACTGGTTATAATCCATTAGCAACTCTTCAATTTGGGATTTTAGAAGTTTGGATACAGTGATACAGAGAAAGACAAATTATTAAGCATGTTTACTTTCTTCCATAGTGAAGAAGACCAGTCGTTATAAAAGATACGTCATTATTTATTTTGTCAAAACAAAAAGTACGTTTAGAAATGCACGCAGCAGCATTAACTGAATATGTAAAAAACAATTTAATCCCTAGAGGACTCAGGATCCCTAAGGCACCTACTCTGTTTAAGAACAATAAGAGCAGGCACCCCCAAACTTCGGCCCTCCAGATGTTTTGGACTACAATCCCCATCATCTCTGACCACTGGTCCTGTTAGCTCGGGATCATGGGAGTTGTAGGCCAAAACATCTGGAGGACCGCAGTTTGGGGATACCTGAATAAGAGCTTTGTTGACAAATGGGTATCTATCTCACCGTTGATGAGGTGGATGAAGGTAATTGAACATCTTCCCTTTAGGAAGGATGCCGAGAGAGGGAGAGAGAGACTTGGATATACAATAAATTCAAGCAGGGAACCACAGCATAAAGGGAAGAGGCATATCCCATAAAATGGGCTTAGAAAAACTTGTGCAGTGACACAGAAACCACTCCCAGCCAGGTCTATTTCCACTGGACTTAAATGAAGCAACTGCGGGGTAGAGAAGCAAACAAAATAAATAGCAATGGCATTAACTTGGACTTCCGTAAGTTTAGCTTAACTGCATGACACTTTCCTACAGATGCCTTCTCACTTAGTGACAGCAGAGGGTAGTCTTGTACTGTAATAGAAATGTTTTCAAAGTTTCACTCATAGTTAAAATGCTGGGGCAGAAGGGATAGAAGTAAAGGGATAATCAGGCTCCTAGCCAGTATTGTGCGCATCCAGATGACTGTTCTAACCATGCAAATATGTTTGGGAGCAGAATGGAAAAGAGCAACTGGATAAAAGCAGGAGGAAAGTGGCCTGCTGGACTCAGAAAGCCTTTCGTCTGATCCATCAGGGCTTTTCTAGTGTTCTTACTTTTATTTATTTTTATTTGATTTTATGGGTCTTATATCCCATCCCTAATGACTGGCTATCAGGGTTGGGTCAGAGCAATTTAAAATACAATGATCAGTCAGCACAGAAAACAAAATACAATTTAAAAATCACAATCACCAACCCCTCTGTTAAATACTTCAGTCAGTATGGCCTTATGACCACAATCTTGGTCAGTGGTGAGAGCCCCCCCCCCCAGCCAACCTCAAGGTCTGGCTGAGACTGTACAGCATTTAATAGTTTGTCCATTACTATAGAGTTTGTCACATTACTCTGTTGAGTTGAGCGAGTTATTTACTACTATTGTTTATTTAATTGTTTATTTAATAGTTTGTCCATTACTATAGAGTTTGTCACATTACTCTGTTGAGTGAGTTATTATTTACTACTATTGTTTATAGTTTGTATGCAACACAGTGCAAATGGAGGGTTCCACTTGCACCAAGGGACATTCCCTTCTTCACCTCTCCCGTAGGCTCCCAAAATCTGCTCCATGGGCAGTGGTGGAGGAAGGGGTGCGGTGGAGGAGGTCTGCCCCGGGTGTCATCCCTGAGGGGGTGAAAACACCGCACTGCCCCCCTGGGACGCTTGCCACAGGCAGCAACCCCCTGGGACGCTCACCACTCGCCGCGGCGGGCAGCACCCCTGAGGGTGACTAGCCCCACCCCCAGGTGCACAGCATGTGTGCTGCTCCGGGTGATGGAGCAGCTAGCTCCATCTCTGTCTATGGGGTCCCTCAACCCTTTGGAGATTTTGAGGTTGCATGGTGGGCTGCAGCAGAGAGGAAGGAGGAAGAAAGTTCTGCTGCACAAGAAAAATTCTGCAGCATGAGTGTGACGGCAGCAATGGATGCAACTCTGCAAATGTGTATTCTGTTTCACACAAAATAAAAAAATTCCTTCAGTAGCACCTTAAAGACCAACTAAGTTTATATTTTGGTATGAGCTTTCGTGTGCATGCACACTTCTTCAGATACACTAGAAACAGAAGTGTCAGACCCTATATATATACAGAGGGTGGTGGGGGTGGGTGGGAATGGGAGATGGGCTGATGGGAGTGGTAAACCTGTAGATGGGTGTTAATGGCTGCTGATGGCTGCAATTAGTCCTGGGCTGAGGTGCTAAAGAAAGCTTGATCATGCATAATGAGATAAGAATCCGATACTGTATCTCTATTCATCCCAGGTGCTTCCATGGTTTTAATTCTGTTTCATACAGAATTGACACAGTACAAACTAAGGTAAAAGTTCAAGCTGAAAACAAAAAAAAATCTGACCTAAGAACATAGTAAGCAGCAAAACAAACAGCAGTTATTATGGGTGACATGTTGGTTTTAAATGGAGAATTCAAGGTTTTAAAGATGTAACTACATTTATAATGTTGGGAGCTACCCAGAGTGGCTGGGGCAACCCAGTCAGATGGGTGGCATTCCAATAATAAAATTATGATGATGATGATGATTTTATATTATATTTTAAATGGATAATATATATTGCATTTCTACTTTTATTTATTTATTATTTATTACATTTATACCCCACCTTTTTTCTACAAGGAATCAAGGAGGCATACATGATTATCTCCATACTCATTAATCCCCAACAACAACCCTGCGAGGTAGGTAAGGCTGAGAGTGAGTGACTGGTCTAAGGTCACCCATGGCTGAGTGGGAATTTGAAACTAGTCTCCCATGTCCTGGCCCAATACTCTAGCAGTGCCATCACACTGGCTCTGAGGAAGAGTAATTGGATTCATAACACACAGCTGAGTCTTAACAAACATACTCCTGTGTACGGTACCTATGAGAAGGTACCTCTGTGTTCCTTCTCCTCTTTGTTTTTTCATTCACTGGCCTAGCCACATGTTACCTTCAAGATGAGGGTAACAGCTTCAGAAGGGCACATAATCTAATCATACTAAAGCAGCTTTGAAGATAATGCTCCAAGAAGCAGCAGCAGTTATCCTGATGCCAATTTGAATGTACAGTGGTACCTCTGGTTACAAACACCTCGGGTTACAAACACTTCAGGGTACAGACTCTGCTAACCCGAAAGTAGTACCTCGGGTTAAGAACTTTACCTCAGGATGAAAACAGAAATTGTGCGGTGGTGGCGGTGGCAGCAGAGCGGTGGGAGGCCCCATTAGCTAAAGAGTTACCTCAGGTTACGAACGGACCTCTGGAATGAATTAAGTTTGTAACCAGAGGTACCACTGTACATCAATCCAATGAGAGACGATACGCCTCAGTTCCGGTGTATCCACCTCTGATGGAAAGTCATTAAATAGCTGACTGATAACATTGTCCCACAGGCCTATTAAAGGAAAGGGCACATCGCAACTGACAGCTTCAGAAAAAAGGAAGGGAATTTGGAGCATCTGGTGAACTTGGCTTTTAATTTTTCAAAGAAAGTAATAATATGGTACGCACGTAATTCAGTTTTCAATTTTAATAGACGGATAGGAAAGGGGGGGGGCTTGCTTCTTCCTTTTGTTGTCTGTTTGTTAGAGATAACAAAGCACTTATGCACAAATGTACTCCCAGTCATATCAGAAAATGTATTACAAGATACTAGGAGCTAGGACTAATGCATTACCAAATAAATTACAGCATATTGACGGGGAGAGTAATTCTTCTTTATCCCATTTCCTAATGAAAGAGCAAGGAGAAATTGAATTAAAAGGGAACAAACTGGAAGTAGAAGAATATACTACAAAGAGGAGTTGCAATCAGTTCCTTCAAAATCCAGTGCTTAAGAAAAACTGAATGGCAAGCCTCAAGTCTCAGGATGTATTGCCTGCATTTTTAATGGGAATGGACAAATAAGTTGGGTGGGTATATAAATACCTAAAAATAGGAGTACTTGTTCTCTGGAAGTGCATTCAATTTATGGAGATCAAACACAGCTACTATTCCTCTCCAAGGCAGAGCTCAAGGAAGCCTGCTTCTGCAGTCAGGAAATAGAACTGGCTGTGCCTGGTGCTGATTGGCTGAGGTAGAAAGCTGTCTTCTACTGAGTCAGACCCCTGGTCCGCCTTGCTCAGTATTGTCTGCACCAGCCTTTCTCAACCTTACGTTCCCAGATGTTCTTGAACTACAGGTCCAATCATCTCTGACCAATGGTCATGCTGGCTAGGAATGATGGAAATTGTAGCTCAACAACATCTAGGCACCCAAGGTTGAGAAAGACTGGTCTACCATTGACTGGCTGTGGTTTTTCAGTGTCTCAGTCAGCAGCCTTTGCTAGCTCTAACTGGAGATGTTGGGGACGTAACCAAGGACCATTTGCATGCAGAGCACCTGCCCTGCCACTGTGCACTAGCCCTTTTCCTTCTTTTATATACACCATACAAAACATTTTTTTGATTGGAGACAAATTGATTAAAATAAGAATACAGCAACACAAGTGGTACAGCAATAAAACTGCTAGCACATTTGCAAAGCTAAGCAGGATCCAGTATGGTTTCAAACTGGATGGGGAAGCTGCATGTTGAGATTCAGGAAGGTTGAATTAGAAGACCCCTGGGGTCCCGTCCAACTCTACAATTTTATGATTCTACGGCACTAAATGAACTTGTAATTGCATAAAGGATTACACAGCCCTTCAAGCAATTTTTTAAAAAGGCAGGTAGCCCACCTGAGTGCAAGACAGGAGTGCCTGGCGTGCTATGGTCCATGGGGTCACGAAGAGTCGGACACGACTAAACGACTAAACAACAACAACAACAGCCCACCTGAAGCACGCAGGAAAGGCCAGCACTGATGACTATGAAGCAGAGGCAAGGATGTCTGTTGAAGGCAGGGAAAAGCTAAGCTCATCCTGTTGGGGAAAAAGAAAAGAGGCTGCACTGAATCCTGTTTGTAGGTGCAGCTATTTAAGAAAGGGGGAGATATAGGATGCAAAGGCAAACTTGCCCAACTCTCAGTATCTGAAACATAGTGCAATCTGAAACACAGCCCTCCTTTGAAATTTGCACTTCTCCAAATTTTGCAATGCCGTTCTCTAGCTAGGCAAGGTGCACAAATGCACAAACTAAGGTAAAGTGTGTATAAAAATGCATATATTAGGTCTGCATATTAGGTAATGATGTTATGCCACATCAAAAAAAGTAAAGTCTATTGAAGGAAATAACTTGCATTTATCTAGATTTACCACAGTGTTTCCACTTATCATTGCGGGATAATTTGACAGTCACTGAGGACCAAAGTACCACACTTTAGAAATGAGACTGCACTGAAAATGCTGGAGACATTTGCAAATAGTCTTTTAAAAGAGTCAGGCTGTCCTGCAGGAAGCAAACTACTCTGGGTCAGCTAGATCTGTGTGAGCTAGCCCTACTTCAGATGTAAATACAAAGGGCATATTTTAGATGTTGTAGTTTATAAATTACTTTACAAACGGGTATACTGTACAGGTGGAAATGGCAAGATATATTTTCATCTTAAAAGAGTCACAAAGGTGCAATGTCATATTTGGTGCTCCACTGTGGCTTGATTGCTCCCATCTTGGTCCTTTAAACTATTACTGGGAGTTGGAGACTCCCTTAAATAGTGTTCAATGCAACAAGGGGCTATAGCTGGGCTGGGGGGTGGGGGACAACCATGGGTGCTTCCAGACCCTGATTTGCTTGTGGGGAGATTCCGCAACATTGGCCATTAAATAAGCACTCATTCTGATTTGTTTGTAGGGAGGTTAAATGATGCCTCAAACAAGGGTTTCTCCACACTTTCCAGTGCATTTGCCTTGTTGAAATGAGCAGGATCAAAGCTTGCACAACAAACCGCCTTATATTCTTCTTGTATACAGTCTTGGAAGTCAAACAGAATCCATTCCAGAAGTCTGTTCGACTTCCGAAATGTACGAAAACCAAAGTGCAGATTCTGACTAGCTGCAGGAAGCTTCCCAAAACCGTTTGAAAACTGGAACACTCACTTTCGGGTATTGATGTTTGGGAGCCAATTTGTTTGGGAGCCATGGCGTTTGAGATCCAAGGTGCAACTGTACTTGCAAATGAAGCAAACAATAGAAAGGTGGCTTTATAAAGGGATTGGGTAAATTCATGGTGGATAAGGCTACCCAGGGCTACCTCCACTGCAGAGACAGAGCACTAATGGCTAGGGAACAGGAGGAATGGGGCAGAGTGCTGTTGCCACCATGTTGTCGCTTGAGAGCTTCTTAGACATCTGATTGGCCACTGTAGAAACAGAATGCAGGCCTGGATAGGCCTTTGGTCTGATGCAGAAAGGCTCCTCTCACATTCTTAAAGACACTGTAAGGCTATGCACACATAACTGCCTTAAAATGGAGGAAGGCATACCCTCCGGTCACACCTTGTATGTTGGCGGGTATTGAAAGGTCATTGACTGACTGAATGGCCGGGGGTTCACTGTTCAAATTCCATTCTAATCATTGAAGACTATGCGATCCCAAAAGGGTGGAATGTTTCATTGAAACAGCAACAAATTTCCCCAAAAGATTGATATTGAAAAAGGAGCCTTGAGAAATTGTTTCATCTTCTTATAGCAGTGACAGCACAATTGCTCAATAAAATTCTGGTCTCCCCACAAACAGTTGAGTGTGAAAAGGAGCTGAAAATGAAATGAATGCAATCTAAGTGCAATAAATGTGTAGTTTTTGAAGCTAAATTGGAGCTGTCTTCTGTGATCAGAAACAGAATTACTAACTTATGAGTCTTTGGGGGGAAGAAGGAATTCATCACTCTAACCCAAGGGAAAGTGATAAGTAGGTGAGTGTCCTGTACAGTCCCTGGAGAAGATATATTTGAGGAGTACACATGAACTGGTTTTACTTCCTATGGGAGTTGGGTGTATTATTTTTCTGCAGACGGTAAACATGAATGGAACAAACATGGATTGTTTTTATATTTTGCTGCAAGCCGCCCAGTGTGATTGGGGAAAACCCAGCTAGACGGGCAGGGTAGAAATAACAAATTTATTAGCATTATTATTAACAAAGAATGCCTTCTTATCAACCGATCAGCAGTGGTGTAGCAAAGGAGGGACAATCAAGGACAAAGTACCACCATGTATTTCACAACAGGATTGATGATATCATCTTCCTTTGTCCATTTTACATTAGGCAAGTCCAGGAATTCCTCTGCAGTTTGTATTTCTTTCTTCACACCCCAAATAAACAAAATCATATCATTTATTAATTTCTAGGGTTTAGGGGGGTCCTCCCCAAATCTATAACAACATAATGCAACAACAATGGATTGGAATCTACCATATTACATTTTCTCCACTTTTCCAATAAGCTCAGCAGAGCTCCCCTCCCAGCCTTGTCCGTTAAATTGTAGGTGAAAATTGTAAGCAAGAAAGAGTTAAAGCGCCTTGCTGGATGAGAGAGGCTTTATCCAGCTAATTCACACTCAATTTATGCAAGTCATCTCACAGCTGTTTCTGTCTTGGCGTAATGGATATACCAGTTTACAACACAGAGACATCTGGTTCCCAGAGCACTTGCATCATTTCCCCTCTTTTAATTTAATAGCTGAACATTTAAAAAGCCATTCGAAAATCTTCTTTTTTATTACCAGTAGTACTAGAGAGACAGATCTGTTAAATGGTAACCAAGGGCAAGGTGCTGAAATATGCTGTTGGTTTCTAATGGGTTTATGCACTGATTAATTAATCAATGATTAATTTTACATGTTACCAAATCTCATATAGATTATTGTTGTTGTTATATTTATTAGTCGCTTTTTTGCCACAGGCAATTCAAAGCAACTTACCAGAAAATAGGAAACACGCACATATATATTTAAACCAGGAAATATAGATGCCTATTTAAGATACCAGAAAGATATGGAGGTCTCGTATACCCCAGGTAGTGTGGTTGCTGACCTTGAGCCAGACATCTTGGAGAGTGAAGTCTTGGAGAGTGTAGTCAAATGGGACTTAGAAAGCACTACTAATAACAAGGCCAGTGGAAGTGATGATATTCCAGCTGAACTATTTAAAATTTTAAAAGATGATGCTGTTAAGGTGCTATACTCAATATGCCAGCAAGTTTGGAAAACTCAGCAATGGCCAGAGGATTGGAGAAGATCAGTCTATATCCCAATCCCAAAGAAGGGCAGCGCCAAAGAATGCTCCAACTACCGCACAATTGCGCTCATTTCACACGCTAGCAAGGTTATGCTCAAAATTCTACAAGGCAGGCTTCAGAAGTGCAAGCTGGATTTCGAAGGGGTAGAGGAACCAGAGACCAAATAGCAAACATGCGCTGGATTATGGAGAAAGCTAGAGAGTTCCAGAAAGACATCTACTTCTGCTTCATTGACTATGCAAAAGCCTTTGACTGTGTCGATCACAGCAAACTATGGCAAGTTCTTAAAGAAATGGGAGTGCCTGATCACCTCATCTGTCTCCTGAGAAATCTTTATGTGGGACAAGAAGCTACAGTTAGAACTGGATATGGAACAACTGATTGGTTCAAAATTGGGAAAGGAGTACAACAAGGTTGTATATTGTCTCCCTGCTTATTTAACTTATATGCAGAATTCATCATGCGAAAGGCTGGACTAGATGAATCCCAAGCCAGAATTAAGATTGCCGGAAGAAATATCAACAACCTCAGATATGCAGATGACACAACCTTGATGGCAGAAAGTGAGGAGGAATTAAAGAACCTTTTAATGAGGGTGAAAGAGGAGAGCACAAAATATGGTCTGAAGCTCAACATCAAAAAAACCAAGATCATAGACACCTCCTGGCAAATAGAAGGGGAAGAAATGGAGGCAGTGAGAGATTTTACTTTCCTGGGCTCCTTGATCACTGCAGATGGTGACAGCAGTCACGAAATTAAAAGACAACTGCTTCTTGGGAGAAAAGCAATGACAAACCTAGACAACATCTTAAAAAGCAGAGACATCACCTTGCCAACAAAGGTCCGTATAGTTAAAGCTATGGTTTTCCCAGTAGTGATGTATGGAAGTGAGAGCTGGACCATAAAGAAGGCTGATCGCCGAAGAATTGATGCTTTTGAATTATGGTGCTGGAGGAGACTCTTGAGAGTCCCATGGACTGCAAGAAGATCAAACCTATCCATTCTGAAGGAAATCAGCCCTGAGTGCTCACTGGAAGGACAGATCCTGAAGCTGAGGCTCCAATACTTTGGCCACCTCATGAGAAGAGAAGACTCCCTGGAAAAGACCCTGATTTTGGGAAAGATGGAGGGCACAAGGAGAAGGGGACGACAGAGGACGAGATGGCTGGACAGTGTTCTTGAAGCTACGAACATGAGTTTGGCCAAACTGCGGGAGGCAGTGGAAGACAGGAGTGCCTGGCGTGCTCTGGTCCATGGGGTCATGAAGAGTCAGACATGACTAAACGACTAAACAACAACAACAAATTTAAGATACAGTATTGAAGAAAGTGTAAAATAACTTACAACTAAACAAAGCTATAGATAGAAAGGCCACCATCATTTCACAAACCAGTGCTATTTTTCTAGATAAAGAGGTGCCAGAACTCACCATGAACGCCTTCCTTGTTCTCTTATAATGCAATGACTCCCACCTGAGAGGTGGTGGAACTGAGTTCTAGTGAGTTCTGGCTAGGGGAAAAGCCCCGATTACAACTAAAATAACTTCAAAGAATAAACAGGCATGCTAACTCTCAGTCCCACTGATCACGATTTGCTCTCACAAAATTGATTCCTTGATTGATCAGCTAAGAGTAAGATTCTTACCCCCCCCCGATGTTGATAGTGGTGTGGTGTTAGATAAGTGGTCTGTGTTTCATAAGCATACAGTAAGATTTGTAATGAAGAATATCTTAGATGACATGGAGTCATACAGAAGAGTTCCCTACTAGGCTTTGCCACAGTGGAAGTCCTGAGCTTCACCCTGGAGGGTTGTAAGTTTTTCCACAGCCAGGGCCGTCTCAAGCATGTCGGGTGCCCGGGCGCCGTGGTGTGGAGATCGCTCCGGCGGCCCCGCCCTGGTGGGCGGGCACAGCGCACAGCACGGCTTCGGCGTGCAGCGCCCCCTGCTGGCCCAGTGCCCTAGTGCCCCGCGCCACACAGCCTACCCCTAGAGCCAGCCCTGACCACAGAGAGCTCTCACGCTGGCACTAGCACTAGCTAGCAGAAAGCCGCCAAATGGGATGCTTGGTGTACCAGGGGCTTTGTATCCACTGGAGCTAGAGCCCTGCAGCATATTTCAGGGACCCAATTCTTAGACCTCTCAGCTATGCAACAATAACAAACAACATCAAAACTGACCACTTTCTGCCCTAGTCACTCTGTGCTGCCTAGCCTCTCAATAGAATTGCTCTGCCTAGATTTAAATCTTGCTTCCTAAATAAAAAGTAGACTCAAACAGAAAAAAATTATGTGAACAAATCTTAAGTCAAATATTCCAAGTCAGAATGCACATCAACTGTCCAATGCCTAAAAGGTAAGGTGACAACCTGTTGAACAGACATCTCTTTATAAGTGTACATGAAGTATGACTGCTTGTAAAATTCTGCCCATTTTTCACTCAATGATTTAATGCATTATTACTCATTTGTGCAGTGATTAGCATCTTAATTACTGAGCTCCGGATAATAACTCTCTCAAAATGAAAATGAAATTGAACATGCAGAATAAAACAAGCCATTTGGTTAAGAACAAAGCCAACAAGCCAGGACTACAATTTATGTAATTATTGGAAGAAGAAAGAAAGATGAACAGCATTAACACCAATATGTCACCATAACATCAGCATTACTTCAACGGAACAGATGGACTGAGATTCACAAATTAATGCCTTGAACAGTGGTCATTTTGATATGAGCTTATTAGGCAACAACAAATACTACTGACAGATTTTTAAAAGTAGAAAAAGAATGCAGAGGAAACCAATTTTGAATGTATTCATCATATGTATTCTTCCACCTCAGGGAAGTAATAATTTTATACATATATAATAACATTACAGAATGGGAGTTGGCATAAGCCCGTGGACAACATTGATAAAGTATGCTTTATTGATACAGTACAGCACAATGAAAAGAATGTAATAACAAAAGTCCTAAACGCTGCAACCTTTATTTCCTAGGAAGAGTCACTCCATCCCCTTGATCATTTTGGTTGCCCTTTTCTGAACCTTTTCCAAGTCTACAATATCCTTTTTGAGATGAGGCAACCAGAACTGCACACAGTCCTCCAAATGTGGCCGCACTATAGATTTGTATAATACCATTATGATATTGGCAGGTTTATTTTCAATTCAAGAAGAACCCTAAACAAATAACCAACACGATTGGAAAGGTGAACAGAACAAGGTTTTTACAATCACAGCATAAGAGATCCTTATCAGAATGTGTGTTGGCTTTAGCTGTGTGGGTCTGCATTTTTTGGAATCCTGATGACAAAGGGGGATATTTGATAAAATTAAACTGAACTAGAAGCGGAGAAAAGACATAATAAGACAGTAACTGACTATTTAAATCTAGGCACATATCCGAGAAAACGTGTACAGCAACTGCATGGACTGCATTACAGGATTTGCAACATCAATGCTAGGCTACTTATTGTGCTGCATGGTGAGCATTTTTACAAAGTAAGGCTACTGAGTAATTCAGAGCCATACCATAACTCAGACAATGATCTAATGACAGGTGACCTCAAGTTCACATCCTCTACTAGAAGTGGTATTTGTGAATGTGATGTATTTTCTTCTTCACTGTTGCTTCAGAATTGCCCCTCCTCCTTAACACCTGAATATGGACTCTGACAGACGTCCTCTCCCAAGGAGGGCTTAGACTTTCCAAGCTTACTTTCTAAGTAAGATGTGTTCACAGTGCTGGACCACTCAGAGGACCGCTCTGCATGTTCAGACTTGTGCCAAGGCTCTGAACAGGCAGAGTGATTCTGCACAAAGGAAACAAGGTGTTGCCATCGCTGCACAGAAGGGGCAATGCAGCTGAGAAGGCTCTCTTGCCCTTCATCATCCACCTAACTTCTGCAGATGGAGACAGCTGGAGAAGGGCTTCCATTGACAAAGGAAGTACACAGCAAGAAGCTAGTCCTTCAGCTCCCTCGGTCCAAAAGCATGTAGGGTTTCAAGGGCAAGCAACTTGAATTGTGCCTCGAAACAGGCCAGCAACCGGTGGAATTGCCCAGCCTCAAGGTCTGGTTGTGAGCCGCCATAGCAATAACTCTCTCTCAGTTGCTGCATTAGTGAGATACGCTGATATTTAAGTCATGGAAGCATTGTGAAATCTGAGGTATCAACCAAAGAAGAGTTAGACTACCAATAGAATATAAACAATAACATTCCACTACCAAACAATATTTACATGCATGCCAGTGTTAGTTTAACCATATTCATGGACGTATTTAGATTATGTTTCACCAGCTTTTCAGTGTCATGGATCATCCTGGGCTCCTAAGAGCTGGGGGCCTAGGAGTCAAGACTTATGAAAGTGCCTCAGGATAGCTCTTATTTATAAGAGAAACATATAATGCAGCAAAATGTTCCTAAACTGATGATGTAAGGATAATCTTCAACTGCTGAATGGAGAGCCTAAAAAGAGTAAACTAAGAGGAAGCCCATTAACAAAAAAAAGTAGCTTTCCTCCAACCATATATTAATTATTGCAGAAAAATGAATGAAGGCCTGAGAAAATGTGTGAAGTACCAAGTAGAAATGCTTGACATTTAGTCACCTTTTGTCTTGTATTTTGTTCCCCGTGTGTACAGATTGTTTCTGGATCTCGTGGGAACAACTATCATTAGCTACCCTTTTGTCAAGGAGTCTCTGACACTAATTTGCTGCTTTGATTCTGGGGGAAGGCAAATTACGGTATATATCTAATTTCCACATATCAAACTTGGCGTAAACCCTTCCCTGGAAAACAAAGGCTTTTTTTTTTAGGGGCGGGAGAGAAACAACCCCAAGCAAAACATCTATGATCAGCTGGACTTGCGTATTTTATCATCATCAGCTATTTAAAAGTAAGAATGCCAAACCCAAACCTTTGATCACATTTCGGTGACAGAAGCAAGTGACAAAAGACCTGCCATCATGGTAAGCAACTTACTATGTCTCTTTTATGCTTTTAAATATTTGCTACAGTGGGTTTTATTCTGAATAATCAAAGAAAAATATATACTGTTTTTCTTGCAGAAAGTTAAAACAGCATTAGTTTGTGCTTTTATCATCATGATGGTCTTTTTCGTAGTTGAATCATCCCACACCCCAAAGGTAAAGGTTTTAGTTAAAATATCCTCCAAACTCTGCAGCAGTATATGACAAGTTTCCAGTGAATTGTGGCTACTTTCTCTTTTCAGGGTAATCCAATAGCAAGAAACTGGGGTCCACAATCAATGCTGTATCTCAAGGGAAGATGTAAGTTTGGTGTCTCATTTTCAAAAAAATGAAAATAAAAACATTGGTTTCAGTTATAAAATCATTTATTGGCTGTTTTTAATACTATATTGAATTTAAAAATGTTTGATGCAGAGTGAAATCTCAAATAAAAAAAGTTTAGTTGGGCATTAGTTTGAAATACTTAGGAGGAAAATTGCCTACCACAACCACCACAAAATTAATGATTTATTCCAGTTAAAAGGCTGTAAGAAGCTTGCTGATTGATTTTTTTAAAAGCAACAATAAACTGGTTCCCAGTGGGGCTGTGTGAAATTAGCACTTGCTTAAATGTAATGAATTAATACAGTATGGAGACATACAAGCAACTTGAAAACTAATTTTGTAAAATTGTTTAGCTATAGTTATGTAACAAGGACGTTGCAAACAATCTGAAAACTGAACTTGGTAAAAGAAGGATGTCATAAAGGAGGTACGAGCTTTTCCAGATGAAGATGTTACACTGAAGTAGGAACTACATTTCCACAATCTCCTTAACATGTATTTGCAGGATCTGTGCATAGCATGATACTTTATACTTTGAGGACTTTCTGTGGAGTACTGTGGAAGCAATATGGCTCAGGGAGAAAGATGTGGCTAAATGTAATGTGATCATTTTACTCTGGCCATTTTTCTCAGAGCTATCCTTTCTTAAGAATTCTCTGAGTAGCATGATTTGTTGTTGTTTTTTCCAGCTGTTTCACAGAGGCATTCCACTATATATTGCCTGTAGTAAAACTGATCAAAACTTAAAATTGGTCTTCACCCTCCTCCATTTTTGAGGGTCCAGTGTATTCCAGCTCAATCTCCCTTTAACTTGCATGGGAAGGGGCAGAAAGTAATCGTGCCCCCCAAAAAAGATTAATGTGGAGACTCTCTCCCCGCCACCCACCCACACCAATGACCCTGTTACCCCAAATGTCCTTCCCATCAGCTGTTTTTGCCTTTTTGCTTAGTGAGGATCTGATTTCGGTTTGGTTAAAGGGCTTTCAAATTGAGGTTAAAAATAATATGCAGAATCAAAGTAACTCCCACTGGAAAAAGTAATAATAGCAGGTGCTATGTTCACTTCAATATCCGTAGTTGTTGTTGTTTAGTCATTTAGTCGTGTCCAACTCTTTGTGAACCCATGGACCAGAGCACACCAGGCACTCCTGTCTTCCACTGCCTCCTGCAGTTTGGTCAGACTCATGTTGTTGGCTTCGAGAACACTGTCCAACCATCTCGTCCTCTTTCCCAACATCAGGGTCTTTTCCAGGGAGTCTTCTCTTCTCATGAGGTGGCCAAAGTATTGGAGCCTCAGCTTCAGGATCTGTCCTTCCAGTGAGCACTCAGGGCTGATTTCCTTCAGAATGGATAGGTTTGATCTTCTTGCAGTCCATGGGACTCTCAAGAGTCTCCTCCAGCACCATATCTGCAGTGCAAGAACACAATGAGGAAGAAAATTTGGCAGATCACTTGTGGGTCCAGGGCGTGGTCGCAACACCGCTCACGAATGAGTGTGAGTGGGCTTGTAAAAATAATTTGAGAAATCTCAGAATAAAGGGGTGGAAGAGGCAGTATTAGAACAGGCTGTGGCATGAGAAGACATCTGAAGGCAGCCCTGTATGTATCAGGAAGTTTTTTATGTTGACATTTTACTATGTTTTTATATGTGCTGTAAGCAGCCCAGAGTGGCTGGGGAAACCCTGCCAAATGGGCAGGGTATAATAATAATAAAATTGTTGTTGTTGTTGTTGTTGTTGTTGTTGTTGTTGTTGTTATGTGCCATGTCAATCACAAGTAAGCAAAGAGTATCAATACCAGAAAAATTAAACAGGAGAAGGCTGTTACCTTCTTTGTCCTGCTTGCAAGTGACCAGAGGTAAAGAATGGTCAGTTGGATAGACCTTGATTGGATCTAGCTCAGCATCAAGTATCTACTATAATAATACAGAGAAGCACCTCTTTGGGTGAAGTGGAAGAGAGAAACTCAGCACAAACTGGTCCAGGATCATGGGCATAGCCAGAGGGGTGCACTGCCCACCACAAAGTAAATAAATAAAAATACTTAACTAATCACATCACAGATAACTCAGTTCTGCCCCCCAACATAAAGCCTGCCCCTCCACCAAATTAAATCCTGGCTATCTTGACCCAGGTGGTGCTGTGGGCTAAACCACTGAGCCTAGGGCTTGCTGATCAGAAGGTCGGCGGTTCGAATCCCTGTGACAGGGTGAGCTCCCGTTGCTTGGTCCCAGCTCCTGCCAACCTAGCAGTTCGAAAGCACATCAAAATGCAAGTAGATAAATAGGAACCACTACAGCGGGAAGGTAAACGGCGTTTCCATGTGCTGCTCTGGTTTGCCAGAAGGAGCTTTGTCATGCTGGCCACATGACCTGGAAGCTATATGCTGGCTCCCTCGGCCAATAATGCGAGATGAGCATGCAACCCCAGAGTCGGTCACAACTGGACCTAATGGTCAGGGGTCCATGTCCAGGATCAAGGGAACCTGGAGCTGTCTGAAATCCTAAGGCTTTCTTTTGCCCCTTTTACTTTTGTTCAGAATGGCTGGATGATCACCATAAAAGCTAAGCCAAAAAAAAACTATAGTCAGAATTGTGTGTGTACCTGAAGCCTTCAAAATTAGTTCAATGGTAAATGAATTCCGTACAAAAGTTATTGAGGAAATCTCCAGTGAATATACTAATATTGCAGACTGTTGTAAAATATTCAAATCCCCACAAGCAATGCAGGCTGAGCAGTTATATAGATCAATGCTTGTATGGATTTCTGAGACTCCTTAAGTTTTTTATAGTGGATGAATTGGCAAGAATTCCAGATGTTTTCATATCACTTTCCCTCATTCAGCTTTAATTGCTCTGTTTGTATTTACAGAAGGGCTTTTACATTCAAGGTTATTAAAACATTTGAGCAGGCTGGAAAATACTTTCCAATTCATCTCCTTTTGGTCATTTCCATCATCCATTCAAGCCTAAGTATTGAGATTTGTAAGCTATATTATCTGTGTGAAAACCTATTTATCAGATGGCTGGTCAGATGTGAACATGTGCATTCAACCTCAAAGATCATAAGCAGCCATATATATAACTCAAGGTAATTTGGCTTGCTTTTTTCTTTTTTCTTTTACAGATGGTAGAAGATATGCTTCATCTGATAGTGAAGAACAGTATTACAAGCTTGACTTGGATGATTTGAATGCAGTTATGAAAAGTATTTATTTGTAATTACATTCATCAATGGCCTTTGTGCATCTTTTTATAAATCCTCTTTGCAAACCCTAACTTTTTGTTATTCGTTTTTTAAAAGAAATGGTACATAATTTATGTAGGAGGTATAACAGTTCAACTACTTCAGTATAAAATAAACTAGAGAACTCTAAATATGGAGTTAACTTTAGGGACACAAGGAACAAAAGAAGCTGCCTTAGACTGAGTTGGTCTATTCAGCTCAATACTGTCTATACTTAGCGGCAGTGCCTCTCCAGGGTTTCAGAAAGGGCTCCAGACATACCTGGATATGCCAGGGATTTAAACTGGTACCTTCTGCATGTGCTCCATCTTCTCAGCTTTATGTTATATACAGAGGGAAGAACTCATTTCCAAGCCCTTTCACATGAAATGAATGGGTAACATGTTTCAGAGCACAGTGTCTATATAGCCTATTATTGACCTTCATAGTAAACTGCTGTTAAAGATGTCATGTGAAATGTATACCCATACTTCTAAATTCAACAATCATTTCTTATGCAGATTCAATCATTTTAGTACATGAAAGCACTTTATCTTTGAAATCAGCTGCAATACTCACATGCATTGGGTTAAGGCTTGTTGTTGTTGTTGTTGTTTAGTCGTTTAGTCGTGTATCCTTAAAAGAAAAAAAGTGTTCAGTGGGACCCAGGTGGCGCTGTGGTTAAACCACTGAGCCTAGGGCTTGCTGATCAGAAGGTTGGCGGTTCGAATCCCTGTGATGGGGTGAGCTCCCGTTGCTTGGTCCCAGCTCCTGCCAACCTAGCAGTTCGAAAGCACGTCAAAATGCAAGTAGATACCGTGTTTCTCATATTATAAGACATGTCTTATATTTATTTTTTCCTCAAAAAAACACACTATGACTTATTTTCAAGGGGTGTCTTATTTTTTCCCTCCTCCTCCTGCCGCGGCCGGCATTGCTGCTGCGCCTATCACTATGTCTTATTTTCGGGGTATGGCTTATATTCCTTGAATGCTTAAAAATCCTGCTATGGCTTATTTTATGGGTATGTCTTAAAATATGAGAAACAGGGTAAATAGGAACCGCTACAGCGGGAAGGTAAACGGCGTTTCCATGTGCTGCTCTGGTTCTCCAGAAGCGGCTTTGTCATGCTGGCCACATGACCTGGAAGCTATACGCCGGCTCCCTTGGCCAATAATGCGAGATGAGCGTGCAACCCCAGAGTCGGTCACGACTGGACCTAATGGTCAGGGGTCCCTTTACCTTTACCTTGCAAAATAAAAATCATTAGTTATTTTCACTTGCTGCGAATTTTGAATGGATTTTGAATGAAGTCTGCCTGCAAGAATTACACGATTATAGATTTGGAAAGGATCTCATGGGTCATCAAGTCTAGCACTCAGGCAGTAGCAGGGATTTGGCTACTTTCATTCAAAGGCACCCTCTCTACTGATAAGCACTCCAGGAGAACAGCTGTCTGCAAAGGCATTCGTTCCTTCTTTATGTCTAAAGGACTGAACCCATCCTGAGTCAGGCCTTCCAGTGTTCTGGGGAAATAAATTAAGAGTGCATACTCGCTTATCTAGCATACAGTCTCTGTAAAGACCTTTGTAAGGAGGTTGGGAGAGTAAATCAGAAGGAGCATGGGTTATTCTAAACTGAAAACCTATCTAAACAAGAGGGTCTTTATCAAACTATGAAAGGCTGTGAGGGTTGGAAGTTTCAAAATCTGGATGCCAAGTCACATTTATAAAAATTCACCCCTCTTCCCATTCGCTTTCTCTCCCCTCTTCTCTCCCTCTTTTCCCATTTTACCCCATGGAGGCTGGCATTTGAATTTCAATTTGCACAGGTAGTCTTTATTGTAAAATAAATGAATTAAAGTAGCTCGTATCAATAAACTCTAATGTCACAAGAGCAATCCCCTCTCCTGCCCCAGTATATAGGAAAAGTAGGGAAATGTGAATGTTCAGATTGGGATTTTGAGGCATATGCAGGGAAATGCCAGGGAGCCAGTGCAATTTTGAAGTGAGAATGGTGAAAATTCACAATGAGAAATATAACATTTTGAATATGTCTCCTTTTTTAATAGGTTACAAACATTCAGCACCATTGAAATTCCTGAACATCAGAAGAAAGTGAACATCTCAAAATATGGACATTGACCACATGGACTAATGTTTTATTTTACTTTCCCTTTGGATTCCAAACACTGCAAACAATTTTTAAAGTGTTCCATTAATATATTTATGAATAATCTTTACACTTTGTGAAAAACTCTATTAGATGTGATTATTTTGCCATTCTTTTAATGAGTGTTATTTCAACCTATTCAGCTTACATTTGAAACTTTTGCATGTAATAAGAATTCCTGGTAGTAACAGATCACACAAAAGCAATATATAAGAAAAAGTTCCCACAAGTGTTTGTTGCCAGTTGCCTTATTTCTTCTTTACAGCCTACAGCCCAGCATCCCAAAGCCCACAAAATGTGCAGTGTAGAAAAAGTGGATACATATAATACTACAAGCCAGAGTCTTCCAATGAAGCTGAAAATGGAAGGTTCAGGACATATAAATGGAACCATTTATTTGTACAGCACAGTTAACTATGGAATTTGCTACCATAAGATGTAGTGATTAAGGATGGGGGGGGGGGAGAAATTCAATTCAGTTTGCATTTGAAGGCCACAACATACCTACTGTTCTGCGGAAAAGATACATGTCATTTTGACCGTGTGACACCTTCCTTCAAATGTTAATGGGTCTCTCCTGCTTCCCCCTTTTGGTAATTTAAACTCCCAGTGGATCCTTTAGTCAGAAGTTTAATGTATACAGGTTTGCAATTTAGAGGTTTAATTGATCACGTTCCATTTTCCATTATTTTTATGCCTTATTTTTATGAACTTATTAGTTTCATTTTCCTCACAAGCACTTCTTAAACTTTACCCAATCTGAAAAGAATGTCATATTTTTAGCTCACAGAGGCTATTTTATATTCCTTGCCATCTTTTTTTTAAAAAGACCATGATTTTAAACTTCTCATATAATAATTATTTCTGAAAGATCATTGAAAACTTTCAAATTACTTGAAACTCACACCCCATCTTCATTTTCTCCTTTCCTATTCAGTGAATTTGCATCCATGGATGACAACCACTTGTTACTGCTTTTATTTTCACACTTCTAATATGCTTACACATAAACTGTAAAGGGAAATGAATGTGTAATTAAGAGCTCATTGATGTGGATGAGACAGGAATCCAAATGCTGTAAAATATGCTTTGGCTAAAGTATTCTACCCATTTTACAAGGCCTCTAGATTTTTACATAAAAGATGGGGATGCCTTTCTCCTATAAATGATAGTGTGATCTTCTAATCACTATAAATGCCATTCCTTAGCAAAGGTGTTTAATCCCACATTACTATTATCAGCATTTTTATAAAGCTGCTTGTCAAATAATCCAAAGTACATCTATTTGGCTTGTTTTGGCTTCACTAGGAGTAAGCTGAGCATTTGTTTATCATGGAGGACTAGGAGTCATTAATTTTCATTATGATAATTGCAGAGAGGGTTCAATATGCCATTCTGATATATTGTTTGACAGATTTAGCAAACCCAAGTACACACCCACTAATAGCAACATTAGTTGCCCTAAATGTTAGCTGTAGAAGGTATTATGACTCAGACAATATACAGTCAACATTCAACTCTTGACATACATATGCAATATTTATGTGACCCACATCACTGTAGTACTGAACAACCCAGAGCCATTAATAAATGTCACTTAAGTTCTGTGGAGGAGGAAAGGTATTTTTCCATTTTATAGATGTGAATGTGACACATACACTGTGACTAATAAATAGATGACGTGTTTCTTAAAGCAAAAACTGCATGTGTTCTGAAGCACAGCAATATTTTTCATGTTACAGGTATCTGAAGAAGTGTGCATGCACACGAAAGCTCATATCAACGACAAACTTAGTTGGTCTCTAAGGTGCTGCTGGAAGGATTTTAAAGATTTTTCATGGTATGGCTTTTTAACTTTTAGAAAATAAGGGAGAAAGTCAAATTCCATTGTTCATTCTCTTCCATCATGTGAACCTGACCAGATAGGATGTCTGAGCTCGATCACTCCAAGCTCAGATCATGTGTTCAGAAACTTGTTACCATATTTTGTAACCCAAGATTTCTACTTGTGTTTTCTGGCTGCTGTATGGGAAATCACATGAGTTTGTAAGCAAGCCAATTTTAATTTGCCAAACTGTGTGGTGCATTCTATGCTAATGGAGTAGAAAGGGGAAGCACTGTAAGCTACTTAAAACAAGACATTTAAAAGGTCTAACAGCCCAAAAGGTCTAACAGCCCAAAGGTCTAACAACCCTTCATGGATCAATGCCTTGTCGTGGCGAAGGGGCTTGAATAACTCAGAGAAGCTATGAGCTATGCCATGCAGGGCCACCCAAGATGGACAGGTCATAGTGGAGAGTTTTGACTAAATGTGATCCACCTGGAGAAGGAACTGGCAAGCCACTCCAGTATCCCTGCCAAGAAAACTCCATGGACAAAGACAACAGGCATATAAAAGTTATGACGCTGGAAGATGAGCCCCTCAGGTCGGAAGGCGTCCAACATGCTACTGAGGAAGAGCGGAGGACAAGTACAAGTAGATTCAGAGCTGATGAAGCGGCTGGGCCAAAGCCGAAAGGACGCTCAGTTGCGGATATGCCTGGAAGCGAAAGGAAAGTCCGATGCTGTAAAGAAAAATATTGCATAGGAACCTGGAATGTAAGAACCATGAGTGGAGGTAAGCTGGATGTGGTCAAAACAAGACAGGAGTGCCTGGCGTGCTATGGTCCATGGGGTCACGAAGAGTCGGACACGACTAAACGACTAAACAACAACAACAGCCCATATTCCCACACTTTACTTTGCTGCATGTTTCATGTTTTAAAACAGGATCTCTAAACTAAGGCCCGGGGGCCGGATGCGGCCCAATTACCTTCTAAATCTGGCCCGCGGATGGTCCGGAAATCAGCATGTTTTTACATGAGTAGAATGTGTCATTTTATTTAAAATGCATCTCTGGGTTATTTGTGGGGCATGTCTGGTGTTTTTACATGAGTAGAATGTGGTCCTTTTATTTAAAATGCATCTCTGGGTTATTTGTGGAGCATAGGAATTTGTTCATCCCCCCCAAAAAAAATATAGTCCGGCCCCCCACAAGGTCTGAGGGACAGTGGACCGGCCCCCTGCTGAAAAAGTTTGCTGACCCCTGTTTTAAAACCTCTGTTGCGACTCTCTCTTACCAGAGTATTCTGCCCCATGTTTGGATCTAGGGATTCAGTGAATTCTTCTTTACTCAACCATAACCAACCATAACCAACAACATGTGGTTCAACGTAAGCAAGTAAATGATGTACATTGGGTCAAAAAAGGTGTACGTTGATAGAAAGCACTCCTCACCACCGCAGTCACTTGAGCTTCCAGTGGCAATAATGGATCACCTGTTCCTTTAGTCAGAGTGCAACCCCATTAAGAACAGGCAGTCTGCCTAATTCCTGGACGTGGGAGCCACCCACCTACAATACCTCCAACTTATTAGGATTCAGCTTTAGTTAATTGGCTCTCATGCACAAAGGGAGGGAAGAGATTCAATTCAGTTCATATTTAAAGGTGAACCTACCTAATTCACAGTTTCCAAAACAATATAAGAACCTAAGCAGTCACACTTCAAAATTCAGGCTTCTCTGAATTTTGCAATGCTGTTCTCAAGCCAAACAGTTTACAAAAATGCAGGTACTAAGGTAAAGTGTGCATAAAAGTTGTTTTCACATATTAGTGAAAATACCATGCAAAAATTGATTTGCAAAAATGTATATATTAAAGAAAATTACATTTAAAATATATATAAATTAGCAGTGAAATGTTGATGAAGTTTCATGAGGACTTAAAAAAACACCAGAAAAAAAGATGAAAAACTGAATTTAACACTAGAAAAATAAGAAGCTGAGAAAAACCAAAACCAGCATATTCACCTACCCTATCATCTAGCCCACCACTACATTCAGGCACTAGACCTGCACAACCACACCTGACTCATTTTTAACAGAGAAATAGTGCTGGGCGACCTTAGTACCACAGTGACACTGTACTCCAAATTCCCTGCTCTCAACAGCTTCTTATAGAATCTATATTAGATGTTAACATTTCCAGCCCTTTCATTTCAATTTCTGGAGTTCTGGTCCACTGCAGCCCCTTCCATCTTGGCTTGTCTTTCAATTTCAGCTCCTTCTTTCTCCAAAAGTGCTCAATCTGTAACTTAAGTTTATTTGCCCATTTGATGTATATACAATATTTCAACCCCAACTTGCAACATCATAGCCAATAAGAAGGGCAGCAGAACTCTACTTCAATTTCTCTTTATATATGTTAAGTTATAATATGTTAAGTTTCTCCCTCCCTCTTTTTAGATCTTTTGGTTTCATTTCATCCTTAAGCATCAAATCCCTGGGCTGAATTTTTGACCCTCTATCACAGTATTTCTCAACCTTTTTTGGGCCAAGGCACACTTGTTCCATGAAAAAAATCATGAGGCACACCACCATTAAAAAAGTTAAAAAATTTAACTCTGTGCCTATATTGACTATATATATATATAAAGAGAGAGAGAGAGACCAGTTTAGTTTGTGGGGTAAGTCCTAAATCTCAGTGAATTATGACTGTAAGAAACACTTGCCAATTGCTGTGTTGGTTGCAATCTCCTGTAATAAGGCTTCACAAGCCGCTGATTTCTCTGCCAGCACGTGCTCCTCGCCGAAGAGGCCGCTCACTCCCTCGTAGACGCTGCTGGCTGCCCTCCGGAGGCTGTTCTGCTTGTCGGCCCATGCCCTCGCGCCGATCAAGCCCCGGGCGCCGCCAGCAAGAGGAGCGAGACAAGCAGCAGCAGCAGCACCCGCCGGCTGACTCTCACGTCTGAGGCCATGGTGGTGGCTGTTGAGAGCTGCGCTCGCCCCGCATCGTGACCCGGCCAGCTTCCTTACCGGCGGGCCAGCGTGGTTCATTGGCGGCCACCAGGCACGTGACAATGCAAATCGCCCTTCTCGTCGCCGCACGTCGCGGCACACCAGCCAGCGTCTCGGAACAGCGGTTGAGAAACGCTGCTCTATCAGAACAGGCTCCCATCCCACAAAGCAACCATGTTTGAACTAAAAAACAAAATGTAAACCTATGGTAGGCATTCAGTTGTCAATAACGAGCAGTTCCAATCTCAACAGCTTGCAGAGCAGATTAGCCCCTTAAACCAAGGGTGCATAAACGCCACCCCATGGGTCAAACCTGAAATGCCAGGCATGACATCCCCTTTTGGCACAAAAGGACGTTTTGGGGAAGCCTTATCCACCCACCCTACAACTAATGCAATGTGTGACATCAGAGGCAGTGTTGGTTAAGGTGTGTCTTCAAAGAAACAGTCAGGAGCTTAACCTTGGCTCCAAATTGTTCCTTTCCTGGAGCAAGTCACACTCCACACACCTTGCTCAAGAAGGGGGAAGTGGTTACCAGTCAATGGAAACTGCTTCTCCCTCCCAGCACCGGTCTTGGAAACTGCCCCGTATGGCTCCTTTCCACCTCTAACATAGCCCAAGGAACTACAGTTCACACATTTCACATTTCAGTTCACACAACTACCATTATCAGGATTCTTTGGGGAACATGTACTTTAAACATATGGTGTATACAAAGCCTATGAATGCCAGTCTGGTTCTATGAATATTCATCTGCAACTAATCATCTTCCCCACTCAGTGTCCTGGCATTTGGGATCTCAGAAAATCTCGGTAGTGCTGCAGAAGCTCCTGCTGTCTTCTGACAATCGGTGGCATCTCCTGACCATTCTACCCACTTCAACTGTGTAATTGTCATTTCACTCATGATAACAGGGAACCAGACAACTTTTGGACTTCCTGCAAAAGTATTTGAGCCACATAGGATCCCCTAGACCAGGCACCCCCAAACTTCGGCTCTCCGGATGTTTTGGACTACAATTCCCATCTTCCCCGACCACTGGTCCTGTTAGCTAGGGATCATGGGAGTTGTACGCCAAAACATCTAGAGGGCCGCAGTTTGGGGATGCCTGCCCTAGACAGTCTACATATTCTAGTAATTTATACACTGCAGAATACCATTATCAAAAATATTGGTAATAAAAGTACATGGGAAGTATTTTGTAATTTTTTAAAAAGTTATTACACATTTTTTTTTGCCCCATTCAGTGAGAGATAAGAGATTTTTGTTTAAAATCAGTTTGTTCTGTGGAATGCATATATCACCTGGTGCAAGGGCTTCCTAGCTCTCCAAAACTTTCCCTTAACAATATAGTTTTACCACAGTGATCTTTAGCTTTAAATACATTGAAGACATAGCACGCTTTCTGACTAGTTTTCCTATTAGAGTGTAATATAGACAGATGTGTTTGTAGCTGCTGTAATTACGTTAATTTCATAGGAACATAAGACTGCTGTGTAATCAGCTATTACTAATGTAATTACTTTGACAAAAACGGTTCACAAAGAGACAGTGTGTTAGGGTTGCTCCTAAATGAGTACTGATTGTAGTAATTGAATAGTGAGTCACATTTGTCTCTGAAGTGGATAATATAATGTAGATTTTTGCTATCCTGTAATTAAGATTCATGAAAAGCATTATTTTGATATGTGCTCTCAGGGTAGTGTTTGGCTTTTCAGGACTAATCCACATGTCTTTTACCACCCTAAAAGAATAGTGTTATTGTTTGCATTACAGTGTGGTCTCTTAAAATCAAGGTCTTAATATGCTAGCATTGTACAATCAATCATGAAATTTATGAAATTTAAGCAACCAAATAAGTCCATTTTACAGACAGCAAAACTGCAGTAAAAAAAAAGAGTAAGGCCAATAGAGTCGCAAGGACCAACATCTTTTGAACAGTGTTATAAGTGTCACTCTCAGATGCCCTGTTCCGTGCCCAATAAGCCCGGGACGCCTTTGCCTGGCGGCGCTGTGACCCATAGATTGCAGCAAAATATTGGGCAAGGTTTTGTCCAGTATCTTCTCTGTGTGATGGGCTCATGGGAAAAAGCTGTCGGTATCTGTCTGGTTGGAATCTGCACCCTGGTCCCCCAGTGAGACCTTGCTTGCTTGGCTCGCACCACAGCAAGGTTCAACACTGGCTGACTCCCATGGAACAGGTTTGGAACATTTCCCCATCATTCACCAGACACCAGCAGGCCAATATTGGACAAGTTAATGAAATCAGGAAATGAGATAAGTTGAACCACATACTTATGAAGAGGAAGTTGGTAAGAGAAACAAAAGGAGGATAATGACTTCTGAGAAAAATCGTTTTGTTCCTTATCTTACATAAATTCAACATCACCTCCACTGACTCATGAGACACTGAGGCAGGATTTAGTAGGTTGAATATGTGTTTGTACTTTGTACTGGGAAGGGTTAATTGCTGGACAGGGTTAAGTGTGGCTGTTTTTACACTGTATCGTTCAAAATGTAAATGATGCTGACAACACAGAGCACATGGATGGTGATGAAATATGTTACAATGGAGTAACAAGTATGAGTGATAGCTTATATGCTATTTACTTGAATAGTTTACAAGGTTAGAGTAGTTTGGGTATTCAAGCATGAAAAATTGTTCACAAACTACATATATTTCTATTCCATGCTGATCTTCAATATTGCAATCCTCAGCAGTACTTGAGAGGAATAAGTGTTTGCAATCAGTTGGAGAACTGATTACACCTTTGATCACCTCTGAAAACTCCCAGTTAAATTATATACTTACTTGCCTCTGTGATAGTTTCTGGGATGTGAAGGTGTTCATTCATTTAGCACAATTTTTTAAAGTACTATTAATATAAAGAGTAAGAAGCACAGAAGCCTAAGGAAATGATTAGAAAGTGAGAAATCTTGTCTCATCCGCACTTGTAAAATAAGACATTACTTTCCTCATCTATCTGGGTTTGCTTAAACCTCAGCAGACTATAAAATAATTTTTGTGATGCCATGCACTATTCAATCCAAGCAGGTGTATTGGGAGAAATTTTCAAAAGGCTCATATAAAATGAATAAACAATGAATAAGTAATTAAAATAGAGTTCAGCTAAGGATTCTATAACTATTTTGAACAAATTGCTGTGCTCAGTAGCAATATCATATGGTTAAAGCTGCAGTATTACACACCCTTACCTGCCTGAACAGACAGGCATAGGATTGCACTGCATGTTAACTAACTGAAATGAACTATTACCAGTGGTGCATAGTACAGTAGGATTGTCATTTATGTGGCTGTACCAGTATTAAGTAGCTTCTGAATTGTTCCTTGAAAACAAAAATGTTAAAAACTTTTTAATGGGTATATATTAACTAAACACCAACTTTAATGCAAGTTTTGCTATGCAGAGGTGCAAATCATTCGGATTGTGACTCAAATGTCATGAATTCAATGTTTTACTTTCACATCTACTGCATGTTCCTCTTTTAGCACAAGAAAAATTCTTAATAAAGGGTTTCATCATTACAAAACTAGTAAAGTACTGTAAATGGACAGCAATCTTTTAAAACAATTCAACATTAAGACAAATAGAAACCAAATTACATCTGTGGCACTCCCATTTTTATGGCACCATTAATCAGGCTAATTTTCATTGAAATCTGTGAAATGATTAAACTTGGAGGGAAGTTTTGAGTGAGTGTCCTTGACTCAAGCAAAAATATTTCAACTATGAATTATTTTCATGTATTGAGCTTGCATCTAATCAAATTTAATTAAGAGTAATTTAGAAATTATATAATGTGTGTTCCACAAGCCAGAATATATCTAAATCTGTGTTTGTTAATCTATTTGAGCCTATAGTAGCAGAAAGATGAGAAATTTTAATTGATAAACCAAAATAATTTAGTTTACATGCTTTAAATTATACTGTTAATCTGGAATATTAACCTGCACCATGTTGACCTCCCACTCCCCTTCTTGGTTACTTACAATGACCTTTGGATTAGGAAGCCAAGTAAGCAATGCACCTCCATCCTGCTTTGCTGGCCACTACTGTGTAAACTAGCATTATATGGAAATAAAAAGTAGCAATGATATGAGAATAAGAATGGTAAGTTATTTTTTATAAATATTATCAACACCAAAGGCTACTTCAAGCAGTGCTGCAGTTCACTGTGCATTTGTATCTAAGGCAGGTTATTCAACTTTCAGCCCTTTGGATTTAAATTCAGAGTGCAGAATCTGTGATAAGCATCTTCCAAATTCTTCTAAGATCATTTGTTCTGCTAGGCAAATAGAGTAAGCTTCTTTTTCTGCCTCTTCAGCTTGAGCAAGAAGACAGGCACACGTTGCCTCAACCACTTCCCATGATATACACGTACTAGACTGCCTATTGGAACAAAAAAACAACAACACAACAATATATACTTTTAAAATTAGTAAATTAATAAAAAAGATAAGTTACCAATTTACTCATGGCTGAACTTTTCAGGGTTTCCAAACAGGATTTTCTGTGCCAGGTACACTTTTATGCATTTGGCCTTCAAATCCATCTATAGGAACGGGCACAAATTTGCTTATGCTTTATCCCATATGCATTCTTATTTTTTCTTTTGCAAGTGTGTGGAGAGACTGAAGTAAATAAAGGGCTACCTACAATTAATAATGTCTCAAAGGCAGCAGGTGAAGTTTTCCCCAAATTTTTATTTCCTCATTACAAAAGGCTTCACCTGCCATTTCTTCACTGCAAATCATCCCCTACTCAGGCTACTTTTCAACTCTTTGGAAACAACCTAGATTCACAAAGCGACCGGCCTCTCCCACCCATGCAATAGCAGGATAAAGCAGCCGCCTCAGGCAGAAGCCCCTGAGATGGTGCCACAACGTGTGCCCCCACCTGCACCACTAATTTCCAGTGATTCCTCACCAAAATCTCATGAAGCATAGCAGTGGGTGCCAGTGCTGGTGGTGCCAGCAGCAGAGCTAGGTTGCTGCCAAATGTGTAGGCCAGCCTTTAGACAGGCAACATCCATAAATAGTAAATGAGCTGTTAACAAAATATTCCATATATACCACGCGTGACATTTTCATTCTCAAAGAAACTACTCAGTCCATTTCAATAGGTTTTTAAAGGGCCCTACTGCAGTGCTTCCCTTGCTGGTGCACGTTATTGGTAAATCAGAATCTGCTCTGCAAGGAAGTTTTTGAAGGCTTGTCTACAAGCCTGCTACCACAATTTTAGCAAAGCTGGCAACTTGCCAGCTACATACATTAGACTGCCTGAAATTAAAGCATATGTTGCTTACTCAGTTTCAAAAACAAACACACCAAACATATATTGGTACCAAAGAGTCAGTGCTACAACCTTCACCTCAGCTGTAACCTGCAGCTGAAACAAGTTACTAAGCTCTGACAGAATAATCATAGGTAAGATCTAGAAAGGAGAAAGCAGAGGTTGAGAGGGACAGACAACTAGGCTGTTACATATATGTTTAAACTCAGTGCTATGGCATATAAAACAGTTTGCTATTTCAAGATACAAATTTTAGATAAAAAGTGGACATTACATAGGTAACCCTTAATATTTACCTGTCTTTTCTGCTTTTTGATAATATTTCAAAATTAGAAAATGATACAGAGTCATTTCCTTCATAACTTTTAATTTCCATATAGTTTGGTATATTCATTAGTGTTTTTCGATCTGGGCTTTCTTCATAATTTTTGCAACCAACACACTTGCAGATAGATGAACACATGATTTTAGCCTAGAAGATGCAAAATGTTCTAATTTATAAATCACTCAATACTATTAAATAATATAAGATCTGGTTCTGCTACAATACAAGGACTCAGCCACACAGCTGCAAATAAAACGTTTTAAGTGTGTTTTAAGTACAATATACGATGTGACACTAGATGGCAATGGTGAGTCTTATGGAAAATTCAATGTTTTTTTTTTAAATGATTTTTTTAAAAAGCATGTTCAGAACGGTTTTTATGTGTATAGATTCCACCTGCATATGATTCCTTGGAAGTATGCTTCCAAGATCATTAGTAATTTGTACAAAGAATATTACAGTGTGATAAACAAACTATATTTCACTACTCCTAGTGGTATGTGGAGTTCTCTTTGAAGAATATTAAGAAATGCCAGATAGTTTAGAATATGGACCCAGATTGACTGATGCTGGCTAGCATTAAAAAAAAAAGCTTAATTATTTCCATAGGCACAATTCAAGTATCAAACTTGTTTCCAGAATCAATTTGAATTGTTGGGTTTGACCTATAAAAGTCTTGTATGGGACTCATCCATGAATCTGCTCTTAATCCGTTCTTAATATCTGTCTTGGATTTGCTGCTCCTACCTTTAATACTCATGTGTATCACATTTACCTTCAGGTGCCATAAGAAAGGACCTTTTTCTGGGTTCTCCTAAAGTTGATTTCATTGACAAATTGAATGTGTATTTTGATTCTTTGTAAACTGCTGAGTTGTATTTACAGTTAAGTGGGATACAGATTTTGTTAAATAACTAAAAAATAAATAAGATATACTGGTACTCATCACTTCAACCATCAAAGAAGCATCTTTGGTTTCTTGTACCACCCTCACATACTGCTTTGTAAAATATATCATACCTGCATAGCGGAATAGGAAATGCCCTCTTCATTTTGCTAGCAAATTTACATTTACCTTTCTTCTAGTGCAGATGCAAAAGACATCTGCACCTTTAATAATTGTGTAGAAGAAAAGTTTCACCAGCTGTAAAGATACAAAAGCCCTGTCTTTTTTTGCATGTGGCCACCCAATATTCTAGCTGCTTTAAAACCTTGTCCTCTCCCCCATGCTTTTTAACATCTACATGCAGCCGCTGGAAGAGATCATCAGGGGGTTTGGGCTGGGTGTTCATCAGTATGCGGATGATACCCAGCTCTATCTCTCTTTCAAATCAGAACAAGTGGAGGCGGTGAAGGTCTTGTGTGAGTGCCTGGAGGCGGTTGGAGGATGGATGGCGGCTAACAAATTGAGGTTGAATTCTGACAAGACAGAAGTACTGTTTGTGGGGGGCAGGAGGCGGGCAGGTGTGGAGGACTCCCTGGTCCTGAATGGGGTCACTGTGCCCCTGAAGGACCAGGTGCGCAGCCTGGGAGTCATTTTGGACTCACAGCTGTCCATGGAGGCGCAGGTCAATTCTGTGTCCAGGGCAGCTCCATCTGGTACGCAGACTGAGACCCTACCTGCCTGCAGACTGTCTCACCAGAGTGGTGCATGCTCTAGTTATCTCTTGCTTGGACTACTGCAATGCGCTCTACGTGGGGCTACCTTTGAAGGTGACCCGGAAACTACAACTAATACAGAATGCGGCAGCTAGACTGGTGACTGGGAGTGGTCACCGAGACCACATAACACCGGTCTTGAAAGATCTACATTGGCTCTCAGTACGTTTCCGAGCACAATTCAAAGTTTTGGTGCTGACCTTTAAAGCCCTAAATGGCCTTGGTCCAGTATACCTGAAGGAGCGTCTCCACCCCCATCGTTCTGCCTGGACACTGAGGTCCAGTACCTAGGGCCTTCTGATGGTTCCCTTGTTGGGAGAAGCCAAGTTGCAGGGAACCAGGCAGAGGGCCTTCTCAGTGGTGGCGCCCGCCCTGTGGAACGCCCTCCCATCAGATGTCAAAGAGAAAAACAACTACCAGACCTTTAGAAGACATCTGAAGGCAGCCCTGTTTAGGGAGACTTTTAATGTTTAATAAATTACTGTATTTTATTTTTCTGTTGGAAGCCGCCCAGAGTGGGTGGGGAAACCCAGCCAGATGGGCGGGGTATAAATAATAAATTATTATTATTATTATTATTATTATTATTATTATTATTATTATTATTCCTGCTGCTAGAGCCTGCAGTTTTCCATGAGAAGCACACTCTATGGGAGTTTCCTCTCAGATAAAGTTTCTAAGTGCCTATAGTATTACTGGATGAATTCCACCACTTTTATACATTTTTATAAAGCAGAATTAGAAAATTTCATTGAACAAACCTCAAAGCATTCACAGTAATTTTTAAGGCACCCTGACCGCTTACAATTACATCCTTTATTATGTCTGGGCTTGATATCTCCTAGTTTTCCTTTTCCAATCTTTGGCAGGAAAGCTTCTGGATTTCTGTCAAGACAAGCCTAAAACAAATATTTTTTTATTTATATAGAAGACATTCAAATTGAAAGAATTTCATTTTTTTTACCTTTTTATAGCTTACTTTATTTCTAAACTATGCTTTTCTGAAAGCATATTAATTTTTTTTACAGGTGGTAGCAATCAAGGAAGTTCTTGTTTATATGGTCTACCTGTTAACATGAGACAAGATGTACTCACAGCACTGTATTTTGTAGTATTTTGGAATGGAGGTTATTCCACTAGAGCTACTAGGGTACAGTCCTCCCAATGAAAATGTGAAGCAAATCTCAAAACCACACACTCTTTCCCATCACGTACACATTAGATACTTAAATGAATTCAGAGGCTTGTGGGGATATTTCTATCAATCTTGTAGTCTTTGGCCCATCAGCTCTGTGCATTGCTCAGCCAACCCTAATCTAAAAGTATGGCTATAGTAAAGAGGTCCCTTCCATGGATCTCTAGGAGGACTGCCAGCTTTTTAGCTCTTGCTGAGGAGATTTCTCCGTGTCTCTTGTTAGGAAACAGGACAGTAATTAAAACAAGAGACTCAAGATGAGAGATAAAGGCAATGCCTATGTGAGCAGGTACACCTTCAAAATCTGGCAGAATGCCAATATAGATGGGGCTACCATCAATAATAATAAATACAAATATGTATAAAATGTTATTTATAATAAAAAGTAGATAATAATACTTGCATTACCTTAATTGCCTTAATCCTCTCTAGTTCATGTTGTGGATTGTTATAACAATTATTGCAGTTGCAGTTACTGCAGAAATCACCATTGGCAAAGCAATCACAGTATCTGTGTTTAACAAAGGCAGTAGATAAAATACATTTTATAGTTCATCGTTTTCAAGGATTGTTCATGTAGTCATGTGGTTATCTGTGCATCTATGATTTTGTTTTTCTCTGTCCCCATTTTTATTGGCATTCTGAAGATTGCAAACAATCCAGCAACCAACATTTCATGCAAGTGCTTTCAATGGGAGATTGCTGATCCCATTCTCTATAGTTTCCCTTCTAGATATTTTCTGTCTCCTTTTTATTCTAAAGCAGCATTACCGTAAAGAGTGGCAGAGGAAAATGAATGAATATCATATAAAAAAGGCTGCTACATTTTCAACATGCATTTGGCATATAAAAGCAATTTAATTATTTTTTTTTTACTATTACAATGTTAGAAGAAAGCAAGGAACATAATGGCTCAGAACCTCTATTTTCTATATTATCTTAATATATATATATATAGTACTACAAACTACTAGAGATACACTTATTTTGTCATGGTATCTATTTTGCCTTATTTTTCAACATGCTTCCAGAAGTGTATGTTCCAGGCATTACTTTGTATGCATCAGGCTAAGCACTGTGCATAAAAAGAAGAAGAAAATGCAGCTTCAGATTTGGTAAATTAATATCCTGTTCTATATCAAAGTCCTGTTTACTGCCATGGCTTCAGTTTAATACATATGGCAGTAATAAATTAATTACATTTGGAGGTTTGTTTACACTAAGAATAGATACTTCAATATTTCGTTTACTTACAATTTGAGACACTGTGATTTAGTGCAGTTGCATGGCTTTTTTGACTTTGTATCCCAGGAGCTGCAAGGTAACCTAGGCATTGCAATTTAAAAGAAGAAGAAGAAGAAGAAGAAGAAGAAGAAGAAGAAGAAGAAGAAGAAGAAGAAGAAGAAGAAGAAGAAGAAGAAGAAGAAGAAGAAGAAGAAGAAGCACATTATTAGATATATAATTAAAAATCATATATTGAATATCTTGGGAAGATTATTAGAGATGACATCCGCTTACTGGTGGGAAAGGATGAAAAATGGGACTCCTAACTGTTACTCCATTCACAGAACCTTTCTGCTACCCCAAGTCCTCTACATCACTTGCTGTAAGGGTAATGAATCTCTTGAACAAATCATCATTCAATCTTCTGTTATACAGAGGGAAACATAATGCTTTGGGTCCTAAAATAAGCTGAACTTATCCTTCCTCCCCTGCTGCAACTCCCAATGCTTCTGGTGGGCTAGAGCCCCTCCTAACAAAGTAGGATGGGATGGAAGGCTTCTGAAGGAGCGGAAAATCAACCTAGGTAGGACCTGGATATTAATCAACAGAAGGACCATTTCCCATCACCACCACCTCAGGATTATGCTGAAAATATTGTGCCAAGGGTTCAGTGGCCAAAACAAACAAAAGAGGAGAATGCTGATAGCCTTGGTTCATCCCCAACTGTGGACTAATTTGATTAAAATCAAGATTATTTATTCTCACTTTATCAAGCAAATCACTATATACTTGTTATATTTTATTTATAAATTTAGGGTCAAATTTCATCTTTTTGATAACACTAATTAAGTACACCAACTCCACACAATCAACAGATTTGAATATTTCAAATATTAACAGCATTAGTAGAATGGGAGTAGTTTTACGAAAATCAAAAATATTTAACAGTTACCAATTAGATCTGAAATCTGGAGGTAACAGAAAAAGCTAGCCTGACTAGGGTATAGAGCTTTTCAGTATTGTAGGGATTTGTATAAATACTGTGTCTTCTTATTAAAGCTATTGACAAATACACACACACACACACACACACACAAGCTGGCACTGTCATGCGTTGCTTGGGCTCAGTCTGTGAAATGAAGACTCAGAGTCCCCCTTCAAACTCCCCTCACCTTCAAGGGCCCGTTTTACGTGTGTTCTGTTTACGCAGGGGCATCCCTGTGAGTCCCCCCACCCTGTGCCAATCCATGATGTATCCTGCCCCCTCCTCCCCCAACCCCCGGCTTATCCCTGTGATTCCCCCCACCCTGTCCTGACCCATGATGTATCATGCCCCCTCTCCCCCCACCCCAGTTCATCCCTGTGACTGGTCCCACCGTGTCCTGACCTATCCCGTCCCCTCCCCCCCAACCGCCACCCAGGCGAGTCAGTACCTCCATTCGGCCTAGTCTGTACAGGCTTCGGCCTAGTATGTAAACGGGAGCCGAGGTGCTGTTGAGAGGGAAGGTTTTATAGGTGCAGTACCAGTGTAGCCGCCGCTAGAGGGCGCTGGTTTGCAGCCTGGTTCTTTTCCCAGAATGCATTTTCGTCTGAGTGGTGTGTTTTGAAACACGGGTTTTTTGGGGTTTTACCAGGCACAGGTGTGATATCTGTCTTTGAAAACGGTACGGGGTTGCTCTCATATTCGCATGCGGCATTGTGTCAAAATTTGAACATAATCAGTCAAGCCGTTTTGGTGAAACATGGATACCAATGGACATGGCCAGTTTACATTTATATATATATAGATTACTGACTTACCCAACTAAGGTCAGTTTTGTTGGCTCTTGAAGATTTTTATCTGAATGGCATGTATATATGGATCCATTATCAAGCTGCTCAAAATACAAACCAGATATTCAAAAACAAAAAGATTATAAAAATAGATTAAATAATCAAGATAAAATATTTTTAAATCATCTTCATAAATATTAGAACAAGTCATGGAAAAGAGAAACATACTTTAGGAAAAATTCTATTTTGGGATTGATATTTGCCTTTAATTTATACTCTTAAGTATTGACACTATTTTCATGTTGCTGACTGGGACCACCCCAATTTTTGAAGCACTAGTACAAGAAAAAAGGCTACCTTGTTGTTCCTAATAATTATCACAGGAGACACAGATCTCCATCCTTGATTTTGCAATATGCCTATTTCCAAATCAGGTATCTTTCTCTCTCCCTCATAGTCTTCTTTTTATTGTGGGACTGTGGCACATTGTTACACATACTCTGTGGGCTTTGGATTAGTAACAGACTTTTATTCTTTAGATCTAAGGTTTGTTTAATGCTTAATGAATGTATTCAATGCTTGTGTATACTGTATGTATAACCGTACTGTCTGAAGCAGCATCTATATTAGGGTTGCCATATGTCAAAAAGTGAACATCTGGACATAAAAGTTGTAGTTATTTGCCATTCAACCACAGTATTCCGGGTGTCTCTGGGAAATTGCGGGTGTATGGCAACCTTAACTCCATCTCTTCATTTTTGTGAAATAGACCAATCTTTCTCTACTTCCTGGTATGACAAGTTCTTTATTAGGCATAAGGGTTAAAGCTTTTTTTAAAGGACACATGCACTTCTTCCATGCAAAAGGAAGGTTCCAATTCCCTGAGCTGTACATTGAAGACACGTGTGGTGGTAAGGCATGCGGGTTCAGATGCATGCCACATAACACCCCCCAACCCTCCAGAGGAGATTTGAAGAGCACAGAGGGAAGAGAGGGGCAGAATTCCTGTTACACTAGCAAGAATCCTTGCAGCAGCTTCCACCAGCACAACAGGTTAGTTGAATATGACCCATTCTAACAAGGCCTGCCTGTAGCAACAAAGTAGAAACATGAGACAAGGCATCAAAGCAGGCAATGGTTGGGTACTAAAGCATATAGCACCATCTGCATATCCCTTGGTAGACAGGGAAAGAGGCATGATATGCAGTTTGAGAATGTTGAATTAAAATCAAAATCTATGTGGAAAAAGTAGAATTTTTGACAGATATTGAGTGAATCCAGAAAATGATTAGAGTAAATGGAGAGTAAAGTTAAGATAGAAGAAGAGATAAACAAAATAATGAAATGCGTTTAAGCTAGTTGGAAAAATAAAGTAGCGTAACAAGAACGGCTGGAAGTCAAGTCACTTGGTGGGTGTCCGTGTGGGGTAGGTGTGTAGGTATGTTGATATGTATAGTATAGGTAGATATTATATAGAGTAATGTAGGTATGTTTTATGCTATGAAAATAAGGTAGTGTGTTGTGTATATGTATGGTGTAAATGTAAGTGTTTTATATGTTAATAAAAGAAAAAAAGAAATAAAGAGAATGTCGTTTTGAGGGCAAAAGTAACACCTACCTCTTGTGCACAGACATTCAGTTTACCTCCAACTGGTAAAAACTGTCCCAGTACAGATGTTACAGAATTACTTGCATCTAATAAGAAAATATTTCATTTAGGTTAGTGCAATGTATAGATTTAAACGAATACATATTTGGATAAATAACCTACATTTAAGAGGAACTAAGAGATGTAAACCATTAATTATTTCTAAGTTTTGTTTATGCTAAAGAAGTAAGTTTTTAACTATGCTAAAGTTTGACATTTTCCATATACAGTACTTATCTTTCCAAACCAAACTGCATTTATTTCACACAAATATAAAAAGAAAGGATCCTACAGAGGGCAAAAACACACACAAGATACTTCAGATGCCCAGGATGGTGGTAGTTTAGTTGTAAAGCCATGCTTTGCATGCAAAATTTACATGTTCAACTCCTGATATTTCCAAATACAAATTGGAGAAAATGCCTGAAATGCAGGATTTCTGCTGCAGTATATTGAGATATATGAACCAATGGCTTGATGTCATAAAGCAGCTTATGTTCACTAGGAACAGCAGTTTGGAGGCCAAGCTTCCGAGGCTGTATCTAAAGCATCTCCAACTAGCTGTGCCAACACATATTTCACTTTCACATGCACTTCCATGTTCATGACTATCAGGCTTCATTTTATATATTTATATAATTTTGTGTAAATCTAATCCCCTTCCCCCAGCTCAAAAAATATGTGCCCTATGCTAAGAAATGGGTCCCCCAAAGAGTGAGTTTATTTTGAAATAGTGGTTTGGAGAATAATGAAAAGGCTGGGCTTAGCTTCTTCTTCTAAAAAGCCAAATGTGTCCACATGCATGGGTGCAACAGTAATTGTCAAAATTTAAAAGGTCAAAATAAAAAATCCTTCCAATAATAAATAATAATATTTTTTATTTATACCCCGTCCTCCCCAGTCAAAACCGGGCTCAGGGCGGCTAACACCAATAAAATCACAATAAGACATAAAAGAAAAGAAAACAATTAATTAAAATACAGATTAAAATACAATATTAAAATTTAACATTTAAAATGCAGCCTCATTTTAAGTAGTCCATAAATCAAAACCCTGAGGGAGGAAAACACAGGGGTCAGACTGAATCCAATCCAAAGGCCAGGCAGAACAGCTCTGTCTTGCAGGCCTGCGGAAGGATGACAAATCCTGCAGGGCCCTAGTCTCCTGTGAAAGAGTGTTCCACCAAGTCATGGCCAGTACTGAAAAGGCCCTGGTCCTAGTCAAGACCAATCTAACCACTTTATGGCTCAGAATCTCCAGAGTGTTGTTATTTGTGGACCTTAAGGTCCTCCGCGGGGCATATCAGGAGAGACGGTCACGTAGGTACAAGGGTCCTAAGCTGCATAGGGCTTTAAAGGTCAAAACCAGCACCTTAAACCTGATCCTGTACTCCACCGGGAACTAGTGCAGCTGGTAAAGCACTGGATGAATGTGATCCCGCGGCAAGGACCCAGTGAGGAGCCTCGCTGCGGCATTCTGCACCCACTGGAGTTTCTGGGTCAGCTTTAAGGGCAGCCCCGCGTAGAGCGAATTACAATAATCAAGCCTGGAGGTGACCATCACATGGATCACTGTGGCCAGATCAGGGTGAGAAAGGTAAGGGACCAACTGCTTAATAGGGCGGAGATGGAAAGATGCCACCTTAGGTGGCTGCAACCTGCGCCTCCATGGAAAGGGAGGCGTCAAAGGTTACACCCAAACTCTTGACAGAAGGCGCTGGCACTAATTGAGCTCCTGCAAGAGATGGAAGTTGGCCCCCCAACCCCATGTCACCCCAACCTAGCCAGAGGACCTCTGTCTTCGAAGGATTTAGTTTCAACCGGCTCCCACGTAGCCATCCAGCCACAGCTTCCAAGCACTTGGTCAGTGTGTCCGGGGCCGAGGCAGGGCAGCCGTCCATCAACAGATAGATCTGGGTGTCATCAGCATATTGATGACAACCCAGCCCAAAACTCCGGACAATCTGGGCAAGGGAGCGCAAAAAGATATTAAAAAGCATCGGGGTAAGGATTTCTCCCTGCGGACTCCACACACCAAGGAGTGCCGCAGCAACAACTCCCTCCCTAGTGCCACCCTCTGTCCCCAACCTGAGATAAAGGAGCGCAGCCATTGTTGGACTGTGCCCTGAATCCCCACATCGGCAAGGCATCGACCATATCGAAGGCTGCTGACAAATCTAAAAGAATCAGCAGTCCCGACCCACCTCGATCCAGCTGTCTACGGAGATCATCTGTTAGGGCAACCAGAGCCATCTTGATCCCATGACCTGGGCGAAAGCTGGACTGAAATGGATCTAGAGTCGATGTTTCATCCAGAAACCTACCAAGCTGTTTGGCAACCGCTCTCTCAATTATCTTACCCAGGTACGGAAGATTCGAAACCGGGCGATAATTGGATAGATCTAAAGGATCCAGAGATGTTTTCTTTAAGAGCGGACGCACCACTGCTTCCTTCAACTCCCCTGGGAAAGTCCCTGTGCCAAGGGACAAGTTGGTGATCTCATCCAGGGGGCCCCGTACCTCATCTGGACATGCTCTAATCAGCCAGGACGGGCACAGGTCAAGGGAGCAAGTGATGGGCCTTTCAGCTCGGAGGAATCTGTCTACATCGGCAGGGAGTATCCCTGAAAAAATGGGTGCAACAATAACTGGAAATGTTTCTTTTGGCAAATGTAAGTCTTGTATTAGAAAAGCTTTTGCTTCTTTGTACTTTAAACAGATAAAAAAGGGTTGTAAGTCATATTATGTGGACTGCACTTCCTCCTTGTGTGATAATAAGAACTTATATGGGGGGGGGGGGAAATCTGGTCTGGATGCAGTGAGCTACTATTTGATGGGTCTTACTTCTGAGTAGACATGCATAAGATTGCACTGTTGGTCTCAGACCCAAATTTTTAAAATGTACTGCATTACTGCAACTGCAGGTGGTTTGAGGAGAAATTGTCTGAGTGCATTTAAAAAATGTACAATTAGTACGGTAATTTTTTGCTCAGGGGTGCTCTTGACAATCAAGATTTTGAGAAGAAACCTAAGAAAGACTCCTTCTTCTCAGATTTTACCTTTGTCATCATTCAGAGACAGTGATTGCTATATAACAATACTGTGAAAAATGCTTATTGAAATATTATCATTACTATATTGATCTATCAAAATTATCAGATTCCTTTATAGTTGATAGAACAGTGACATCATGTGGATGGTTTGGGTAAATGCAGACAGAACTCCTTGCAAGCATACACAATTCACTAGGAGCCTTTCTACACTTAAGATTCCATGGTAGCGCAAGACCTTATTTTGTACCTAAACTGTTGAGCTCAGCCTAGACATCTCCCCTAACTGCATGTTTCTGCTATTGGGATATTGCATTTTCCCAATGCTGAGAGCATTATATTTTATAACTTAGAAAATGTGATGATTTTCCCAGAAAATTGCCCTATGGATTATCAATATTTGAGTTTTACAGATGTCCTCTGGATATTGTCTATGATGAAGCTTGCTGAAAGTATACAGACAGGATCTATACTGGCAATAAATAAAACAATGAGACAAGGCACCTGAGCATTCCATGGTCGGGTGGCAAGATTATTCAGCATATTCTGCACATCCCTTGATGAAGTTAGTGAAGGGAATGTTCACAATGGCTGGATCTTTTTGATTCAGGTCCCCCATATCCATACCTTTCGGTGATTATTTACATTTTATGTCCTTAGTGCTTGTCCACTCTCTGTCTGTGCTATCTGAACACTATAATGCAGTCTCATCAGTATTATACTTGTTCCCTCAAAGTGTTCATTACAAGCACCTTTGGATTTCTTTGTTTTTGTTCTGATCAAAGATGCTCAAGACAGTTTTCAACAGTATATAGGAATTAACAATAGTGTTTACAAAACATAATTTAAATATACAAATAATTATCTGTGTTGAAGTACATATATTTTACAAAAGTGGGGGAATCCAGCAAAACTGCCCTGATGTGAAGACAGGATAAATATTATTGTATCCTGATTAAAGGTGCATGAATCTGTCGATTTCAATTCCCTCAGGAATTCAGTTTGGTTCTCCACATTTCCACATCAGTTTGTAATTTATTTATTTTTCAAATTTTCATGAAAATTTGTCAGCATTTTACTGTAAATACACATTTTTAGATGAAATATTCCTCAAATCCACATTTTTGCTAATCAGATTTCCCTAACACAATGCATTTTGTTCTGTTATTTACACACACACACACACTTTCTCTCTCACACACACACACACACACCTCTCTATATATTGTTTACATTTTCCAATATTTCAATACCTGTCTGAGGATACTTAGGCTGGTCTTGATACTGGGGGACCAAATGAACTGCTTTTAATTCTCTTGTGTCTGTATTGTTTATACAAAGTATATGAGTACCACCCTTCAACTGGCAGATTATCTGAATTGCATAATCAACAAAAAAATCATCAGATTAAAATCCATATTACACTCCTTAAAATGAACATCAAAACTTCATCAATATACAACGTAATGAAAGTATGAAATTACGTAAAAAATCTTAAGACTTCTCTTAAAAATCAACAATGAAGGATCCATACATACTTCCTGCAGGAGGGCATTCCACAAATACAGGGCCACCACTGAGAAGGTCTTGTCCCTGCTTTCTGTCAACCTAATGTTTCTTATTGATGGGCCAGAGAGCAGGGCCTCCAATGCTGATCATGTAACTGATCTTGCAAGTTATGCTTCCTTCAGATAGGGCTGAAAATAAGGAGTAAGCCCAGGCTGGTAATAAGCACTCCTGGCCACAGAGGCCACCAGTGACCTCACTGATAATGCTGAGTCCAGAGGAACAGACTTTATATCATAATCGTCAGGGCAGGGCTGGGCTGGAGAACCTCAGGCTGGGGGGGGGGGGAATGTGGCCCCTAGAGTTCATTTTATAGCCCTTGGAAATCTCTGGCCATGGCTCCTCCGAGACCACACACCTCACAGTTCTTGCTTCATTCCATCCTCCAGATTTCTGTCACTACAGTCATTGAACTGTAACAATGCCTCTTGCTTGTCTGGATGGAGATATAGCTCTGTCATTTGTGTGACAAGCCTCTAGTTTGTACAAAGATAAGATTAACATCCATTGCCCCACCCACCACTGGCATGTGGCCCTTGGATGGTTGCTCACTAGGGAATGTGACACTTGGGCTGAACAAAGTTATCCACTCCTGCTTCGGGGGAGTGCATCCCCCACTCAGAACCAGCTGCACACCACCCAGCTGAGCAGATTTCTCAACCAACAGGATTTCCACCTTATAATTGGAGTCAACCTGAGGGGCCAAGGGGGCTTCATCCCCCATATAATATTTGAGGGGGTGAGCCCCTCAAAGTTGAGAGGTATTGCCAGTTGGCACCCCGGCACTTCATCAGGTTCTTTGCCTTCATAATCCCCAAAATAACCTTCACATTCATAACTGCCACTACCTCCCTGGGATTAAGTTAAGGAAAAGAGGTAGAGCTGTGTGTCATCAGCATACTAATGTCATTAGCATACTGATTACACCATCAGATGGCTTATCCCAGTGGTTTTATATAAATGTTAAAAATCATACAGACAAGATAGAAGTTGAAGCCAGCAACCAAGGGGTAGAATAGAAGTCCCCCCCCCCTAACAGTGCATTCTGAATCCATTATCCCAGAATGGAGCAGAGACACAACATACTGTGCCTCTAAGTCCCACCCTAGTGATTTGCTTTAGATGGATACAAAGGCCAATGGTACAGAAGCGTTCCCTAGCATAAGTCATCCACTAGGGTGGCAAGTGTTCTCCATTCCAAACCTTGCCTGGAAGCCAGATTTGAAAGGACCTAAATAACCAGCAACACGGTTGGCGCAGTGGGTTAAACCACAAAGCCTAGGGCTTGACGATCAGAAGGTCGGTGGTTTGAATCCCCGTGGCGGGGTGAGCTCCCGTTGCTTGGTTCAAAAGCATGTCAATGGTCATGGGTCCCTTTACCTTTTTACCTTTTTGAGACACTTGAACCATTACTGAACTCAGTAAGCTTGTTTAGGATTGTGCATTAAATAATTTAAAACGTAACATATGTAAAAATGTAATGTAGCAGAAACAGTTGATGAGAAAAAGAACTTGGAACAAAGCCAAGGAAATACATTGGGTGGGAAGGGTAGATTAGGTAAAGTAGATGACAGTCCATAATGCTGCTCTGAAGAAGCATTTAATAACACACATATAGTCAAGACTATAAACAAAAAACTATAAAATGGCCATTGTTTTCTTACTGACTACATGGCACCACTAAGAGGAAGCTACTTTACTAACCCTAACCCTTCAGTTTCATTCTAATAAAAACACAGACAACAAAAAACTATTGGCAAAGTTTTCCTGTGCAAGTTATTATATAGTACAAACACAGCAGTTACCACTTGAGGACTGGCATAATTTCTCTGTGAACAGGTAGGTTCCTCCACTGCATTTTGTGAAGCTGCTAGGTTATGGCTGATTTCTTCACCATTTGAATTTTGAAAAACTGCTTCTTCTGAATTATTAGCTGTAATGCTAACAACTGCTTCTCTGACCTCAGCCTGAAATATAATCAATTTCATATTTTAAAGGATATGCTCACAGTATGCTGCACTGTTAAAAAAAAACTGGTGTTGAAAAAAATAATTGAAGTTGCTTAAATTGATAGGAAACATTATGATCAAATTTATACATAGAATAGCCAATTAAAATTGTCATTGTTACCACTATCTTTAAAAGCCCAGCTTACATCTAAATAACTAAGAAAGGTTGGAAAAAATAACCTGAAATAAATATTTACATTCCACATTGCTTTGAGTCATTTAAATAATAATATGAATGAATTACAAAAGTTGAATCAAGTAATCCATTTTATTGGATGCTAAGGATTCAATACAGATATTAATTCTGTGTCTGTGTCCTAAATGCACCCATGGTACTTTTTCTCTGGCACCCTGTTTCCCATAATAACTGGATGTTCAGGAGGCAGCTGTAGCCAGGAGTGTCTTTGCCCAACTTTGATTCATACAATGGCTTCATCCATTTCTAGAGAAGTCGAGTCTTGCTATGCTGACCCACTCAAAACCATCAAAGCAGAGGTTGTGGGGGAGTGGGAGACAGACAAAAATTTGGGGGACATCTGCCTATGCAACTCACTGTGGATCCAACTCACATTATCCTAAGAAGTAGTAAAACATGGTATACTTACAATCTCATCACAAACAGCAGCAGTATCCTGAGATAAAACAGTGATACCGTTGCATGATTCTACAACACAAAATGGAGTTGAAGAGAAAATTATGTGGACAATGTTAGATATTCAATCTAATCAGAATGTTATTGGTTATATCCCACAACTGTTATAATATAACTCATAAAACCAACAACATTTGAAGTTGAGTACAGTGGTACCTCGGGTTACGAACACGATCTGTTCCGGGTCGCAGTTCGTAACCCGAAAAGTTCGTAACCCGAACCGCCATTTTGCGCATGCGCAAAGCGTTATTTTCGCGCTTTCCGCATGCGCAGAACGTGCGTGCGGCGAAAATACTTCCGGGTTTGCGCAGTTCGTAACCCGAGTTGTTCGTAGCCCGAGGTGTTCGTAACCCGAGGTACGACTGTATAAGCAATTGAGTCTAGAAAAAGAAGAGCAAGTGGAAACGGCAACCTTCCTAGGTACAATTCAAACCCATTTCCCCTTATGGTGGTACTTCGGAAGTCAAATGGAATGCATTCCAGAAATCTGTTCGACATTCAAAACGTTTGGAAACCAAGGAGCGGCTTCCGATTGGCTGCAGGAAGATCCTGCAGCCAATCGGAAGCTACGGAAGCCACATCAGGCATTCATATTCCAAAAAACGTTTGCAAACTGGAACACTCACTTCCAGGTTTGTGGCATTTGGGAGCCAAAATGGTCGACTCGCAAGGTGTTTGGGATCCAACGTACAACTGTATTTCAAATCCATTCAAAGGAGTTTCACTAGGGTAATTTCTTTATAGTAAATTGTTATATGAAAAACAATTAAATTAGTTTCAAATGAATATAAATTCAAATGAAAATATGAAATATTTGAAAATGAAACATTAAAAAATAACTTCCTAAGGAAAAAATGAAGGCACACCATTACACATTGTAATATACTGAAAAATTTAGGCTCACTAAAGGGTTTAAAGTGAATGGCTGTTAACTTTTCAGTAAATTATGGTCAGGATGCCAATAGGATTTTCAAGAGGGCACACACATATAATATTTGAATATGGTTTGTACCCTGTGCAAATTGTGTCCTGTTTTGCAGGTGGAGTGGTGGGTCCAAAGATAAATCAGGGACTCCATGCAAATAAGGGGACATGCAGAATGCAACCTTCCCCAGAATTGTATTTCCATAGTAGAATAGGTTTAACATGGATCTCTATCCATCACATAGCTGTTAAAAGACTAAAGAACAGTTCTGTTTCTGAAACAGTGCTACATTCACTGCAAGTGCCTTCCATTCCTGGAAGCTTTAGAAAACAAGTTGCAACTGAAACAACTTGGATGCCAAGCGTGAAGTTTCCAACTGTAATCAGTAAACAACAAATATAGGGCAAAAAGTTACACAGTTTCCTTTAATGCAATAATTGCTAAACAAAAGACCTCACTTTCTGATTCCTTTAAATTAGTAAAGGAGCTAAAGGTAAAAATGTTTCATCTTTAATAATAATAAGCAATCCAGAAAACATTAATTGGAAACTCACCTGCACAAATAATTTACAATATTATCTGGGGCAAAAAAGCCCAAAACAAAAGATGCAAACATGAAAGGATATTTCAAAAACACTTACCACCAGAACACTCTGGTATGGCTTGTGACATTGTAGAACTATTAATAATTCCTTTGATTTGGTCACAAGAAACACAGTTCTTTGCATCTGCAGTTGAAGTTATTGTTCTCAATACCTAGGAAAGCAAACATACTGTTTGAACTTAATATACAAAACTATTTGTGCTGCAATAATAATAAATATTTTAAAATGTTAAATTATATATACACTCTGAAAGTGAGTTTCCAAGGCATGCTCTGGTTCATGTGGTCACGGAAAGTCAAACACAACTAAGACAACTAAACAACAACAAAATAGTACTATAACAAATCTTATCTATCTATATCCCTTGATTGAGCCTGTCATGCCTCAGTCCTCCATCAGGAGGCTGAGAGGGATACACGCCCAGTGCCTATGCAGAGTATGTGGCCAATTTTAAATCCCAAAATATTGTCTTGTCCAGTTAGTTCTCCTTCTTAGGATGGACCGTGGTCCTTGGGGTGGGACCACTGTCAGTGGGACAGCAGTATTTTCCCCACTCTCAGAACATGAAGAACTATAAATGTATCTAAATTAGGACTAAAATGCATCATGATATATTCCCGATGTAGCATAATACAATATTTCTAAGCTGCCCTACATTTTAATTAAATGATGCTGAATTTTTATCTAAAGCAACTGAAATGCAATGATTAATTCAAAGCACATATATTATGATTCAGGTATTTTTAAAAAGCAGTCTTACTGGTATCATTTCTACATTTGTACTGACTGCTCCATCAGCAGTACTGGTGCCAAGAGATAGCATGGAACCTCTATGTTCTGTCATTAAGGAAGATGGAAAATGGATATTCTGTGAGCACAGTTGCAATTGTGGTAAATATGCACATGTTGTCACTTCTGAAAGAGTCGCTTCTGGTAATTTCTGATATTTTCCAAGGACTTCATCACAAAACTCTTGTCTACATGGCTGCATTTTAACTTCAAACTTTGCATGTTCATTTTCTCTATTCAGCGCAGCTTCAGCCATGGAACTTAAGTAGGTATCTTGACTGGAATAGAATTCTTCTTCAACTGGTTTATTAATTAAATCATTCTTTGGACTAAGAATTTCAGAGTTAAAGGTCTTCACAAGTCCATTATCTATTCTTGAAATTCTACTAAAAGTTATATGATTTTCCATAGGTACAGTTAAACTTTCAGATTGGTAGTATTTGATCTCTGTAGAGACATCTATTTGTCCTGGGCCAATTTTCATCTTGGTAGCTGTTTCAGCTTCAAAATAAACAAACAAAAATAAGCAACGAATCATATCCAACATAAGGCTCCAATCCTAAGCATATGCTCACTGATCACTTACATATTGGATGGTGTATACACTATACACAAGATCTCACTCTTGCACTCTGCAAATCCACACTACAAACTCACCCTTGGTTTTACAGACAGTAACTAACATGGATTAGAATTCCCAATTGAAATGTAAACTTTCAGTGGCATGATGGAGAATCATCCACGTGTTTTCACTTTTAACCACCTTCTAGGGGGGTACTGGTTAAATTCAAATGCCAATTTGCTTTAACTGATCTTAATTATATTGTCTTCAGTAGTACTGCTGTGTATGTCTGATCTTCAAACATATAAACACTATCAACAGCAATCAATATAGTTGCAACTTTTTCTATGCATTTGAACCACTTAAATGGTTTATTAGACCACTATAACTTGAACATGAATTATCTATTTGCCTTAGCTATACCTGAAACCTTTCAATTTCTATGTATTAAGAGAAATAGGTATTGTTGGCAGACTAGATGCAAGATGCTAATATACATTACCGTATAAAGAGATAACAAAAAGTACAGCTGAGGGGCATAAAAAGTGTTTTTGTTTGTTTGTTTTTTGTTACTGCAAACTATTATACGGACCTTCCAAGCTTTTACAACTGTGCCATTTTGAAATATTGTGGCATGTTTGCATCTGGGTAACTATGATCTCCCATTTTCCTGAAACAAAGAAGTTTTTTTAAAAAGTATGTGTTGTGGTGGTCACCTCTCACATTACAGACCAAGGGTATATATACTTAGTTACAGGTAGGTAGCCGTGTTGGGCTGGCGTAGTCAAAACAAAACAAAAAATAAAAAAAATTCTTCCAGTAGCACCTTAAAGACCAACTAAGTTTGTCATTGGTATGAGCTTTCGTGTCTGAAGCAATTACACACCTCTACTGCACCTCAAGCGACAGTGCAATATAGATCTGTGTTGCTGCTTTGGATGCAACTCCCTGTACTCCATACAGGGGTGGCTAACCTGGAGCTTTCCAGGTGTTGTTGGATTAGAAATCGCCTCATCCCTGGCTCTTAAACTTTGCTGTCTGGGGCTGACAGGAGTTGTTACCCAACAAAAATGGAGGGCCACAAGTTCCCCTGTACTGATGCACACTCACACACTTTATTGGCCCAGCATGAAGATGTTCTAAGCTTCATGGAGTGGGTGAAAAGCCTGCCTGCCCAGAGTGGCTGGGGCAACCCAGTCAGATGGGCGGCAAAAAAATATTATTATTATTATTATTAAAGGTAAAGGGACCCCTGACCATTAGGTCCAGTCGTGACCGACTCTGGGGTTGTGCGCTCATCTCGCATTATTGGCCAAGGGAGCCGGCGTATAGCTTCCAGGTCATGTGGCCAGCATGACAAAGCTGCTTCTGGCAAACCAGAGAAGCACACGGAAACACCATTTACCTTCCCGCTGTAGCGGTTCCTATTTATCTACTTGCATTTTTGATGTGCTTTCAAACTGCTAGGTTGGCAGGAGCTGGGACCAAGCAATGGGAGCTCACCCCGTCACAGGGGTTCGAACTGGCGACCTCCTGATCAGCAAGCCCTAGGCTCTGTGGTTTATTATTATTATTATTATTATTATTATTATTAGCCCTGACACATCTGAGAACACTGGCCAAGGGTGGCTTCCATGTAGACATGGTGGAATATGGGGTGCTTCACACTTTGCAGGTCTGACACCCTCGTGTGTGGTACACAACTACGGTATTTCACAAGGGCTTGTTGTTCATCCTTGACATGCCTGCTTACTGTAAACACCAGTGTCCCAGGCTTGGGACGAACTTGATGGCAACAACATACAAGGTGAAGAAGCAGCCCTCACGCAGCCACGTCGAGCGGGCGGCGGACATTCTTTTAAAACGTGGTGGCTGAAGCGGGCCAGCCACCCCACCGCCTCACCTTTCCCCTCCGCAGATTCCCGCCTTTTCCCCTCCATCATTAGTACTGCATTATGAGCAGCGCTCGCCGAAGGGGTGCCAAGGAGCCGTTGGCCGGGGAGTTTTAAGCCCAGAAGGGGCCGCGAGGGCCAGCGCGCGGGAAAAGCCGCTTCCTGTTAAGCAGCCCCGCCGAGGGGGGCGGATCTCCCTCCGGGCGGTTTTCCCTCAGAGCTTCTCCGCGCGCCTGCAAAAGCCACGCCGCCCGCTCGCGTCTCTGAGCGGAGAGGATTCACGCTGGGCGCTGAAGGGAAGGGAACTCAACCTTCCCGCCTCTTCTTTCCCAATCTCGCCCATGTAAATTTTTATTATTTTTTATTATTTACATGCCTCCTATCTGACTGGGTTCCCCCAGCCACTCTAGGTGGTTCCAATCCACACAATGTCTTCTATATGTTTTGTTCACTTTCTTCCTAAAATGAAGCTGTTCATTGCTTTAATTCTGCCCTGCTCCAAAAATCCCGTTTCCATTAGAGCTTTTAGGAATGTGATGATGAGTTTGTATGACAAGAAGTGCGTTAAGATTTCCAAAATAAAAACACTAATGGGTATCCCCCCTTCCTTTAAAAAAATAATGATGATCCAATATGGTTAAGAATCTAGCATTCTTACTCATTCTATAAAGATAGGGAGACAGAAGCTGATGGTGTTAATCTGAATTAGTTGCCCTTCTGCTTGTAACTAACAATATGTTGGAATTAACTCAAGGCATATTACTTCCTCCTCCAGAGGTTTAGAAGAATGAATTTTATTATTTCCGAGTATGAATGTGTGTTTGTGCATGTGCATGTATACCTGATGATATTCTACCTTTCCACTGAAAGGTAACTACACGAACACACATGTAACAAATTGTATTACTCTGACCCCCATGATAATGCTAAAAATGATGCTTTAATTCATCTAGAAGTTATAAGGAAAAGGTGGGACACACCTGGAGCAAAGAAAGGAAATGCCTCATTACAAACTACAATCAAATTACCCAACTGCTACAAAACAAAAGCAATGAATCCTGGCCCTCTTTCAATAGCTGCTTTGCAGGATCTGGCCCAAAGTCCATGGAAGGGCACCATCTCATATTCAAGAGCAGCAGCCAGAAACTTGCAGGAGTTCACAAGCAGCACATGATGTTCAGGCCTTTCCCTGCTACTTGCATTTCTACTTATATTTCTACATATCTACTTGCATTTTTGATGTGCTTTCAAACTGCTAGGTTGGCAGGAGCTGGGACCAAGCAATGGGAGCTCACCCCGTCACAGGGGTTCGAACTGGCGACCTCCTGATCAGCAAGCCCTAGGCTCTGTGGTTTATTATTATTATTATTATTATTATTATTATTAGCCCTGACACATCTGAGAACACTGGCCAAGGGTGGCTTCCATGTAGACATGGTGGAATATGGGGTGCTTCACACTTTGCAGGTCTGACACCCTCGTGTGTGGTACACAACTACGGTATTTCACAAGGGCTTGTTGTTCATCCTTGACATGCCTGCTTACTGTAAACACCAGTGTCCCAGGCTTGGGACGAACTTGATGGCAACAACATACAAGGTGAAGAAGCAGCCCTCACGCAGCCACGTCGAGCGGGCGGCGGACATTCTTTTAAAACGTGGTGGCTGAAGCGGGCCAGCCACCCCACCGCCTCACCTTTCCCCTCCGCAGATTCCCGCCTTTTCCCCTCCATCATTAGTACTGCATTATGAGCAGCGCTCGCCGAAGGGGTGCCAAGGAGCCGTTGGCCGGGGAGTTTTAAGCCCAGAAGGGGCCGCGAGGGCCAGCGCGCGGGAAAAGCCGCTTCCTGTTAAGCAGCCCCGCCGAGGGGGGCGGATCTCCCTCCGGGCGGTTTTCCCTCAGAGCTTCTCCGCGCGCCTGCAAAAGCCACGCCGCCCGCTCGCGTCTCTGAGCGGAGAGGATTCACGCTGGGCGCTGAAGGGAAGGGAACTCAACCTTCCCGCCTCTTCTTTCCCAATCTCGCCCATGTAAATTTTTATTATTTTTTATTATTTACATGCCTCCTATCTGACTGGGTTCCCCCAGCCACTCTAGGTGGTTCCAATCCACACAATGTCTTCTATATGTTTTGTTCACTTTCTTCCTAAAATGAAGCTGTTCATTGCTTTAATTCTGCCCTGCTCCAAAAATCCCGTTTCCATTAGAGCTTTTAGGAATGTGATGATGAGTTTGTATGACAAGAAGTGCGTTAAGATTTCCAAAATAAAAACACTAATGGGTATCCCCCCTTCCTTTAAAAAAATAATGATGATCCAATATGGTTAAGAATCTAGCATTCTTACTCATTCTATAAAGATAGGGAGACAGAAGCTGATGGTGTTAATCTGAATTAGTTGCCCTTCTGCTTGTAACTAACAATATGTTGGAATTAACTCAAGGCATATTACTTCCTCCTCCAGAGGTTTAGAAGAATGAATTTTATTATTTCCGAGTATGAATGTGTGTTTGTGCATGTGCATGTATACCTGATGATATTCTACCTTTCCACTGAAAGGTAACTACACGAACACACATGTAACAAATTGTATTACTCTGACCCCCATGATAATGCTAAAAATGATGCTTTAATTCATCTAGAAGTTATAAGGAAAAGGTGGGACACACCTGGAGCAAAGAAAGGAAATGCCTCATTACAAACTACAATCAAATTACCCAACTGCTACAAAACAAAAGCAATGAATCCTGGCCCTCTTTCAATAGCTGCTTTGCAGGATCTGGCCCAAAGTCCATGGAAGGGCACCATCTCATATTCAAGAGCAGCAGCCAGAAACTTGCAGGAGTTCACAAGCAGCACATGATGTTCAGGCCTTTCCCTGCTTTTCCCACACAACATGCTTCCTTGGATAAGAGTGTGACCATATTAGCCCATCCTTTTGTCTGTTTTCAAAGATGAGATGAGCAGGAGTGGTGGAGACCACCACTCCAATAGGCTTCAGAGAGGGGAAAGAGGAAGGAATATGGACCTAGGATTGCGGTGGTTTGAGACGAGACAGACACCATAAGGAAGGAAGGAGCTGGGAAATAGTGGAACAACAGGAGCAAGATCACAGGTGCTCCAGCCTGAACAGAGACAGGAGTCTGTTGTGTTAGAAATATCACAGCAGCCAAGTGACATGATGTCTCTAGTATAGTACAGTCCCCTCCTTCCCCTGCAACCAGGTGTGCCCTTTGTGTCACAGTCCAGAAAGCCCCCAAACACAGAGGGATTCCCTTAGCCACTGCTGTAGACAGTAGGAAGGGTCTGAAGGCCAGGAAGTAATTGCTGTGGGGAAGAACAGGCACTCTAGGCAACAGCTCAGGTTTGAGGACGTATATTCCATGTTTCTGTGTGTTTTTGTTGATTTAAATGAAAGAAGCTCTCCACACCACTGATTTCACCAGGCAGCTAGCCCTGTGAGCAGTTGACGGCATCCTCGTTACAGCAGGTGTATGATTTCTCCCATGAGAATTCTTGTATGAATTCCATGAAGTTTAGCAACACCTGTGCTCTAATTAAAGTTCTTTCCTCATTACAAGCATCTAAATATTTCTTTCCTCTTGATTCACATATGCAAAATGAGTTGTGAAATATGAACAAATCTTTTCCCCCATTCCAAGCATATACATATGGTTTATCCCATGTGAGTTCTTTTATGAGAAGTAAGGCTAGACCCATGTGCAAATCTCTTTCCACACTCCAAACATTTACATATATGGTTTCTCCCCTGTGTGAATTCTTTTTTTTTTTGCAATAATTTTTTTAAGTTTTTCCATTTCTATGTTCATTGTATTTTCCATTTCTATATTCATTCCTTATTCCTTTAACATTTATCATGGCTTTACATATACTTAAAATTCCAATTGAATAAAAAAGAAAAAAAAAGTCCACTTTCTATTCAACTTTATATATTGAACTTATTTCTTCTGTCTTCCTTCTGTCATCTTTCCCTTTTTCGCAGATGTTGTTTTCACAGTTCGTTTTAATTTACTTCTCTCTTCCTGTGTGAATTCTTTGATGATATGTAAGGCTTGAGCTGTGAGTGAAGCTCTTTCCACACTCAAAACAGGTATATGGTTTCTCCCCGTGTGAATTATTCGATGATATGTAAGGCTTGAGCTGTGAGTGAAGCTCTTTCCACACTCAAAGCACTTATATGGCTTCTCCCCTGTATGGATTCTGCGATGGCTAACAAGGTATGTGTTGTTACTAAAGCTCTTTCCACATGTCACACATTCATATGGTTTCCCCCCCTGTATGGATTCGCTCATGCATGTGAACTCTGAGTAAAGCTCTTCCCACACTCAAAGCATTTATATGGTTTCTCTCCTGTGCGAGTTCTCTTAATTGAAGTAAGGCTAGCACTCTGAGCAAAGCTTCTTCCGCACTCCGAACATTTATACGGCTTCTCCTCTGTGTGAATTCTTTGATGCGATGTAAGGTTTGTGCTGTAAGCAAAGCTCATTCCGCACTTGCAAAATTTATACGGCTTCTCCCCTGTGTGGATTTTTTGATGCGATGTAAGGCTTGAGCTTTGAGTGAAACTCTTTCACTCAATGAGGCAACTTATGGGGGAGGAGGGACAGGGATGGGGGGAGGAGGGACAGGGATAGGTAATGGGTCAGAACAGAGTGGGGGGGAGACACAGGGATACGCCTATGTAAACATAACACACGAAAAACAGGGGGACTCTGAAGGTGAGGGGAGTCTGAAGTGGGACTCTGAGATTGCATTTAGCAAACTGAGCCACCGCAACGCGTGGCAGGGCCAGCTAGTATTAAATAAAAATGTGCATACTAACCAATGCCAGTTTTACATTCAAATTACAAATGGAAACTGGTTCAGTGTCTTAAAGCTTCTAGTTATACATAAATATAAAGATAATTAATTACTCATATTACTATCCATGCATATGGTTACATTTTTCATTATCAAAAGCACTTTTAAAAAATTAGTATAAGATCAATACATCTAAGTAGACTCTTTTTTCTAGCATATATAATCCTTGACAATTCTTTTGAAATGAATGTTCTTTGGAATTTATAAGACTATGATAGAAATGGATGTGTTCCCACATCTATGAAATAAAAACACATACGTCAGAATATTAATTTCTTTATTAAGGATAATCTATGCTTACTGTGCGTTTAAAGATTTACAACCAATGGAACATTATTTACATGCAGTTGACATTCTGAGAGGATACAAACCAAGTCTTTTTAGAAATTGTTTGGTGTCAAATAAAAAATGCACGACAGCTTAACCCTCCAAACACTTGCAATAAAAAACAGGTTGTCCTCCGCCAATTACATTCCCTTAAAGAATGCAAAAATTGCATTGATAATGCATTAACTATGATTACATTGGAAATATCTAAAACCTGAGTCAAACCTAAGTAAGCTCTTAATAAAAAAGATTATTTACCTTAAAATTAATATATTAGTCAGTGGACAATATAAAGCATATGCACAAAGCTCCAAAACACTGACTCTTAACTTGCTGCTGTACATTGATTAGACACCATGCTGCATTTTAGGATTCATTACCACCCACCCAAATTTTGTTTATTTACTGTAGTTAATCAAACGTAACATGTTCCACCCATTCCTGTGGGGGGCTCTGTACTCTTAATATTTATTTACAGAGCATTGCCATCTGACCTTCATTTTATACCCAAGCTGACATGTTGAACAACCAAGAATATTACAGATCGTTTCTGTGCATCCATGCGCCACGGAACCCAGATGTAAACACTTCCGGGTCCGCGGCGGTCGCAAACCGATCGGTCGCAAACGGAGGCGGTCGCAAACCGAGGTATGACTGTATTAATATTCTTCATCTCAGGATAGAAGAGACCTCCTTCTCACAACCTCAATTTGTTTTAAATGTTAAAAGTTCTGGAACATCAGGATTGAATATTAAAATCTCTGAACATGTTGCATGATCTTTTTTATAGCCTAATTCATATAAGCAGATGTAATTGCTGCACTAAACCCTTAGTTTTATTTAAAGATTGACAAGAGGACTTTGCTGCTATATTTTTGTAATGTTAATATTTTTAGGCTTTTTAGTGTACTTTGTGCCAGCCATGAGCCCCCATACCATTTTCCTTGTAACTCTCATTACAAATTCTCTGGTAATGTTATTCATGATTTGCCATGCCTTCTATTTTTAAGTCTTTGAGTTTGGGACCACATATTTTAACCATGACCTAAGTATATTGAAGGTTTATCCATTTTTCATGATTGCACATAGGGCAAACGACAATGTGCCACCTAGGCTGACTCTAGCTTGCACTGTGAATTGTCCCACAAATTTTGCATCTGATAGCTAACTTTCCTGAAATATAGGGAAATGTTATGAAATGTGGCAGCTTTTACTCATATCGAAGTGATCTCCCATTTGAAACAAAAAGACGTTACAGTGTATTGAAACTTTTTTTTTAAAAAAGCTAGCATAGAAATTACTCCTGTCTCAAAGGAAAGGGCTTTCATTAGGTTAAAACAAAAGGAAATTTCATGTTGGGCCATTCATAAGCAACACCATACAGAAATGTGCTGACTTTTACCCAAATATACGTAGATAGGTTACAGTAATACCTCGGGTTGCAAATGTTGCGGGCTGCATGTTTTCAGGTTGCGGACCGCGCCGAACCCAGAAGTACCTGAATGGGTTACTTCTGGGTTTCGGCGCTCGCGCAGAAGCACAAAGTAATGTCATGCACAGAAGCGCCAAATTGCGCCACGCGCGTGCGCAGACGCAGCACTTCAAGCTACAAATGCTGCGGGTTGCGAACGTACCTCCCGCACAGATCACATTCTCAACCAAAGGTATGACTGTATTGTGAATTCAGCAACTCTATTTCCAAGTTCAGCAGCTCTGCTTTCCATATCTAGCAGACAATTTACAAGTTAATACAAAACACCCCACAGTGTAATAATGTCCTGCATTTAGAACCTCTGCTTTTGATGTACTGAAAGACATATAAAGCAGGCCCATTCACAACGTAAATGAGAATGCAGAAAAATACTAGGGCATGTATATTTTTTAAGTGTTCAATTGTCGTAGTTGAAGGTAGAGCAAATATTTCATCAGTGACCTATGGCAATATAAGCTTAGTTCCAAGCAACAAAACATTTTTTTCACTTAGCGCATTACATTAGGTTTGCCAGAATATTATTTTATGTTCAGCTTAATGAAATGCCTTTATTTAAAATGAATGCCCAAAGTTGTCACTTACTGATATAAAAAAACCCCAGCAGTTACATCAATTGATGGTTTGCTACAGGTACTTTTCAAGTCAGGTTTTTGTTGACATGAGATTGGAATGCACTATTTTCATCCATTCATTTATAGAATACAGGTAGAGAGATTTTAAAGTAAGAAATGATCAAATGTACACCAAATTAGGACAGGTCTAGACATCTTAACTTGTGGCCAGTTTGCAGCTCTTCTAATAACACAGAGAATACCTAAAGTCATATCTTGGGGAGAATAAAACTTCTGATCAACTGTAGTAATGGATGTTGGAACTTCTTCCAATAATACTTATTTATATAACTGAATGGATGCTGCATAGCTGCCTTGTTTTCAGCCACTGATCAGAAGAGTTCTCACTGCCAACACAGGATGTTTAGTTGACTTGCTGTTAGAGAATCACTTGGTTGAATTTTTGCCAAGACTGAACAAGTTACGGATGTCACACAATGCTTGTTTGATGTTCTTTCCGAAACGATGGGAATTCTAAACAATAAACAGAGTAGGAAATCCATATTTAGTTACATGGAACTCTAATTAATATATAGTTCATAGTGTGTGCATACATAACATAGATACAAACCAGAGTGAGTCATACGATAATTCATATTTATATTCCGGTTAGAATCTAATGTGTGCTGCTCTGATTATGGATGGTTTCTATCAGTAGAATGGGGAGGGAGGCAATTTTGAGTGATTCCTGCCCCCTCCCCCCAGCAGCCTTCTGTTTATCCCAAAAATCTGCTCCAGCTGCCCTCCCAACCCTCCAGAGGGAGTTGGGGAATTGCCAAAAATCCCCCCCCCTTCCTGTTCTGCTGATGGATCCTTTCAGCAAAGTGACATCCACTGGATTGCACCATCTATGAGTTTAAAAAAATAATTTCTTAGATAAATATGTAATTTCCTACTAGAGAAAAAAATGCCAGAAACTGGTTTCACCTTAACAGTAATATTGGACTATGGAGATCTAATGCAATACATAATAGGAATAATTCTTTTCTTATAAATGAGAACCTGCCACTAACAATACAAAGTCTAGAGGTAAATATATCAAGTAATTCACACCATACAAACACAGGAGGGATTTATATGTGCAGGTTTTCAAGTGAATGATTTACTTCTGTTGATACATATTTGGGGAGAAGAAAGAGGGGTGACATTAACTGTTTGCTATTACTTCTTTGCTGTATTTGTCTTACAATATCAGTCTGCTCAGAGCTTGATCCACAAGCAAGTGTACCAGTTAACACACATCATTTTCATTCAGTATCTCTAAAACATCACAGTAGTTTAGAAGAATTTTTGTTGCTCCTTAGACAGAAGCCTCATTGTTAAATGGTCAAGAACAAAGATTAAAATGTTTATTGTATCTGATTTTTTTTCTTTGTTTGCAACATACTGTGACTAGGTTGCATAGTTTGATTTGTGGAAGGATGGGGCTGCATTTGTGTAGAAAGTTAAAAGACCTCTAGTCCCCACAAACTATAAAGTGAAGAAGGCCTAATGAAAATTAATGTGCCTTGACCAACAGCAGTGAATCAAAATTTCCTGTGATACTGTACACAAGGCAACATAAAGCAGCGTTTCTCAACCGCTGTTCCGCGGCACACTAGTGTGCCGCGAGACGCTGGCTGGTGTGCCGCCATGTGCGGCGACGAGAAGGGCGATTTGCATTGTCACGTGCCTGGCGGCCGCCAATAAACAGTTCTAACCCACCGGAAAGGAAGCCGGCCGGGTCACGACGCGGGGCAAGCGCAGCTCTCAACAGCCACCACCACGGGAGGGTGGTTTTAGACAAACTTAAAGAAGCTGGCTGGATGAGCTCAACCTGAAACTTGCTGAGCAAAGGATTGTGCTGGCAGAGAAATCAGCGGCTTGTGAAGCCTTATTACAGGAGATTGCAACCAACACAGCAATTGGCAAGTGTTTCTTACAGTCATAATTATATAGTCAATATAGGGCGGCACAGAGTTAATTTTTTTAACTTTTTAATGGTGGTGTGCCTCGTGATTTTTTTCATGGAACAAGTGTGCCTTGGCCCAAAAAAGGTTGAGAAACACTGACATAAAGAACACAGCATATTTGAAAAACCAGCATCAGGTTTAAATCAATTCAACTGTCAGAGAAAAGGCTTCTCTAAACGTAACTAAACATGTGAAGCATTATAACCTATGCAGAAGTTCTAGTAAACGTAACTGATTACAGTTAGTAGCAACATCCATTCTGCACCAGGATAGCTGGGACAAGCCAACAACATGGTTGGGCAAGAAACTGTGCAAATAAGGAGACAGGTCAAGGACATAATGTAAGGATATATGAACAAAGGAGACAGGTCAAGGACATAATGTGAGGATATATGAACAAAGGAAAAATATTTGTAATAGCACTGATTGGATCAATTTGGACAATAGGTTGGAGAGATGGAACAACTGTCATGGTATGTGAGCCTGTGACATACTCAAGGATCTTCTAACTTGAGACATTCTGTCTCCTAAGACAGACCAGTTCTGAAGCTTGGGGGGAAATACAACAACATAATATAACATCACAAAGGACAGCAAATGGTACAATACTGCCTGAACTATGAATGATGACTGCTCAGTACAAGCAAAATATCTGCATATTTATCGGGAACAGAAAACCATAGTATCCATAACAGATATAGTCTAGAAAACATGTAGCTTATATTTTGAAAAATCTGTTGGGTTTTTTTTTTTTAACTTTTAGACTCAATCTTCTGCTAGACAAATATTTAAAAATATCCCAAACACAAGTTTCTCTAATAGGCCTATTAAACGAGTGTACAGAATGCTCTGGACTTTAGTAAGACACTTACTGTTTCAGGGCAAGAAAATTTGCTGGATACATGGAAATTGATAAGATTATCACCCACAATTATATATGAGACACCATAACCATCATCAGCAACCTGTGGAAGAAGCATTTGGAGTGTGTTAATATACATTCATGCAAAAGCCTCTAATGATTTATCTTTTAAAATCCTCTTAAGAAAGTAGAATAGACTTTGTTCAGATGTAATGATCAACTATGAATTATTGTTACAGGAATGAGCCTAGATGAGCCTTAGACTTGCATGCTCCCCCTCCTCCCCTGTGGCACAGCCACAAGCAGATCTGAAGCTTTCCCTTCTGTGTTCAATTAACCACAGTTTAGCATGTTATGTGAACCATAAATGGTGGTTAATATGAACCACTGTTTATTAAAATAAGCCAATTTCATTATGGTTTGAACTTAGCTTGATTTGGCAATCCATAGGAAAGAATAGTTGCAGTTTGTCTGGGTTCAGAAGAGATGCTAAAGAGCAGTTAATCTAAAGCTGAAATAAAACCTTCGGATCTTTTCCTTGACTGTGCTAGAAAAGAGGGCAGGGGGGAGTGCCCCAACCCAAGACTCACCTGAGTACTTTCCCATAATGATAAGATGGTTCTAGAACACCCTGGGCACATATTCTGTATTACCACCAAAGGTTTTCTGAAGACGCTATGCCCATTTAAAAACAACAACATTCAAGTGGCAAATGTCAAGCTTCTATGTTTTAATGAATTATATATGCAAGAGTTCATGGCCCAAACTCAGAAGAATTATCAACTAAGTTTCTAAACAAACTCAAATCTGTATAAACCTTGCTTTCTCACCCCAGGTATATTTCCTTTGACCACAATATTTAATGTATATAGGGAGCCTTGACCATCTAGGGTTGCCTTGACCAACATGGCAACATGAGGGGAAATTGCTAGTGTTTGTTTGCCAAGTGTTTTCTGGGGCTCTGTTTATATAATCATTTAGCATTTAACAAAATAAACATTAAGCATTCCCTTAAATTTATTTATTTACTTTCCTCTATATTGCCCATCATCCGAAGATCATAGGGCAGTTTACAATATAAAAACACAAAAATACATACCACAGTAACAAACAAAGAGACACAATCTCCTTCCTGCCCAGTTTAAAAGGCCATAGATTGTTTAATTAGCCAAAGGCCTAGGAAAAGAGGAATGTTTTTGCCTGGTGCCTAAAGATATGTAACCAAGGCACCAGGTGAGCCTCCCTGGGGAGAGCATTCCACAAGCACGGAGCCACCACAGAAAAGCCCTGAATGTATGTTTTACATACATTCTCAGAAATTTCAGTTAATACTAATACTGGGCTGTGGGGGCATTTGGTTTAATAGAATGACAATTTACCTAAGGCCATACAATTTACCATAAGGTTCATAAGCTAAAATTGAAACTGTGGACTCCGCAGCTAACAGTTCATTTGCTTAACCATTACACTAGCTCTTTTCCTCATAGAGATGAGAGCTAAAGGTTTACAATGTCATGGTCCTTTGACTTTTTGCGTCAGGTTGGGATGCTGTGTGCCATGCCAGTTTGAGGATAATACACTGAAAGTGTTTTTGCTATACCAGGCAGGTATAACTGGCAGAAGTGTAATTAGGGCACTGGTGCTTGCCTCTCTTAAAGACAGATACCATTCAACTTACAGGTCCAAACCCTCCACCACTGGATTCCATTTCAGGGTTCTTATTCAGATCAATATGCTGTTGGGGTGTCTGACTGGTTGAAAGTCTCCAGGGTTCTGCCAAAACCTGAGAAAATAAACAGAACAGAACAGTTAGCAAGGGGTGCAGTTCTACCAAACAACCCATTCCTTCTTCTGCAAATATTTTCTTCTTTTGAAGCACTGGGTCTGCAGTTTCCTAGTGAGAGCAAGCAATTGTACTGTCACAATATTCCAATGTGCACCAGGATGAATGGAGATCATTAATTTTATTAATGTATATGCCACTTGCATGCCAAAATGTCTTCTGATTACACACCAGTGTGACTGGTAGATTATAGAACATGTCAATGCTCTTTGACAAAGAAGTGTGCTCATTAAAACTATGTGTTCAGGATAGCTGTGCTCCAGCAAGAATGTAACTCTACCACTGAACAGGAATATTTGTGAAAATTGTGCTTTGTGGAAGATCAATATCTTTGTGGTAAATCAATATACAGCAAGGTTGATCTGCATGTGTGTCATTGCACCATCAGATATTCCTGTGCCCAACTAGCAATACTAAGATTTACTTAGGGTACAACAGCTCACAGGGCTCTCTCAATATTGGATATATTTGTAATTCTTGTTTGGGGAAAAAATTAAGGATTTAGGAAGCTGCTTTATATTGAGTTAAACTATTTTTCCATATGGCCCACTGCTGTCTATATTTTTAAATGTTTATGAATAATACATTTATATTTATTTATTGATCATAAAATTATGAAACGTAAATCAGTTGTTAGGCCTAAATTACCTTTCTTTAAGGCCCACAAGTTTCCTTCCATGCTTCAAAATGCCCAGAAACTTGGCATCTCTTTGTATGCATTTTAATATTTTGTTGGAAGCCGCCCAGAGTGGCTGGGGGAACCCGGCCAGATGGGCGGGGTATAAATAAATAAATTATTTATTATTATTATTATTATTATTATTATTATTATTATTATTATTATTATTTCAACCAAAATATACTGTTCCCACTTCTTATGTGATCAGTAGCACATTATATCACTACTCACCTCCTTAAGGAAAGGAGATTCAACAGCGAGGTATTTGGACACCACATAAAGGCAGAAAAGGTGGCGATCTATGCCGGAACCAGTCATGGCAAGACGATACAAGTGCTGATGATTATCAGCAGCAGCCTTGAAAAGAGCACGCTTCTTTTCAATCTGAGGATTAAGAGAGGGAAAATTCAAAATTTTCAATTTAAAATAGCATTAGAGTAACCTGAAAGCCTAGAAAAAGGCAGAACATTATAGGCACACAGAGGCATGCAGAGCTCTCTTTCAGCTTTCTCCATCTTCAGTATCCTACTGCTACAGTATCCTATTCAACAGGGTTGCCAAAACATCCCTGGAATTAAAAAAGCATTGTGAACAGTGTTTCACAATGCTTTTTTTTTAATTCCTGGGATGTTTTGGCAACCCTGTTGAAATTCCTAATAGGGGGTAGTAGTAGGGGCCAGGGAGTAGGGAATCATGGAAGGGTACTGTTGTACATATACGGATATCTATGTACTTCTTTGGATTGCAGAGTCAACTGCAAAATTCAAATGAATGGTATGTTCACTTAAAACATTAATGGATCCCTTAATAAATTAATGGATCCTTTCATATTTCAGAGTAAAAATCTGACAAAATGGCCACATCAGTCAGTATGACTGTGATATTTCAAGACAGTCTCTCAAACTTTGGATTGAACTGGAAAATATGGACAGTTCTTATGTACAATTAGGGTACTTGTGTATATTAGACACAGACCAATGCAAAATAGTTCAGCTATTATAGAGTTGCCATATTTAAGAAGTGAAAATCTGTACACAAAGTTGTTGAGCTTCTTTTCAGTGAATTCCGTCTGGACACTGTTTGTGTGGCAACCCTAAGCTATCAGAACTTTATCCTGGTGACTACAGATTCGTCATTATACGGTAAAACATTGATACATGCTTCTATAAATGCAACTACTATTCAATATTACTAAAAACTTTAGAGCTTCACACAGGGCTTCTATGAAGTCAGTCACATTCCATAACCTTGGAATGATTGGCAGAATTTTAGTGCACATGCAATTTTTAAAAAGCTGTATTACAGAAAATGTTTGAAATCAATTCACAGCTTATATTTTGCACTCCCATGGCATAATGAACACTACTTTTCTCTCTCTCCACCTACTCTTTGGAATAAGACACCAATAAAAAGAAAGCATTGATTTAATGTTGCTTGACACCCATTATTAACACGACTGTTTAACTGCTTTAGAAATGAAAATGATTTCCATAACCAATTTTACTACTGAAAACAAAAACATCTTGAATGAGTCAATACTTGGGATCATGAGTTGGAATCAACAAAATAGCTGTACTAGCGGGAGGCAGAACAATGAGTCCCCCTTCCCTCATGCCCCACATCGTGTCTGGGGAGGTTGGGAGGACTCTCCAGAACAGCTTATGGGGAGAGGGGAAGCAGAAATACTTGCGCTGACAAAGCAACTGTATTAGCATGGCGTTGAATTCCATCCCATATTAAAAACCTTGAGTAATAATATAGAAACATATGTTTTTCCCAATTTTCTCAGCTAGAGCGTTTCATCACTGACCACCAGATGGTGCAAATCAGAAATGTTTGTTTTCCCATCCTTGATTTCACACTGTTATAGTAGCTTACAAATGTCTATTTCAAGTTTCTTTGTTTCAGAAAGGAAAAAACACACGCAGCATAAGATAGCATGCTTATAATACTTAATGTGCTCTATCTAAAAGTGGTGAGGCATATTTCAGATAAAGGTAAAAGTTGGATTTTGCTGCAGCAGAATTTCTTATTATTTTCTTGTATTCTTTACAGTTTCTCCTAACAATGACTCCATATGGCCTGATGGCGCCATTGTTACTGTTGTGCTGGATAAGAAAGCAGCAATATTTGTTTCCCAAGAAGCAGCATGCAACTGTACATAAAAATAAAAGCAAAGCTATAATTGATTGCTACATTAAACTCACACTCTCAGTTGGATCATCCATAGCTTGCACAAATTTGCATGACTGGACAGTACATGAACGAACTGTTTCTGTTCTGCCTTCTCTAAATAGGCGGGTCATCGATGCTTCATATGTTAAGCAGAATTTCCCCATGTCCTAAAAATAATTCATAGAGATTTAGATGCAAGCAACAAGTTCAAGTCCTGAGAAACACTGAATTAACATAAAGAATCAACAACCTAAAAATCATGCACCAAATTAATGACAAGGACTCATTTATAGTGTTGATCTTTGTTCTGAGCATCTGATGGAAATATTATTTCTGATGGAAATATTATTTCCCTCAATGAGTTCTGTGTTCTCAACAATCTCTGTTAGAAGACTGGCAAGCTCACACATAAGCTGAATGAGTACCTGCAGATAGGTATGTGTGCATTGTGTATGTGTCCATCTCTCATACATGCACACCAGCTTCATGGATGTGTGCAAAAAAATGTAAGGTAAATCTGTACTGGATTGTCCCTGCAGTTGTGTTCTTCTGCATTCTTTCCAGATCTGCCATGTGCTTTTTGAGAACTGATTTCCTTATTACGGATCTTCAAGGAGGAACTCTCTCAAAAACATTTTGAAAACCAATGTATGCAATGCTGGTTAGATCACTCATGTAAACATGCTTCTTCAAACCTATGATTCATTGAGAGCTATATGAGTAAGACTTAGCCTTTTATGAGAAAGCATAAGCATGGATTTGACAAAGGCATAGGTTATTAATAATTTTGCAAGGAATATCTACTTGTGAGTTACGCAATTATTCTAGGGAGCCAAAAGTCTCTTTACTGTAGGCAACTGATATTTCCATACTAGCTTTCCCACACAGAATTAGCCATCCTTTGTTAAACTATCTTTTAATGGAGCAGTCAGGTGATGTTAATGTCAAATCATTGCATCCCAGTGATGTCATGTTTCTGAGATTTTCTGAGACTGAGATTTGTGACTTTCTAAATACAGTACAATGCAACAGCAGTCCCAGCCTGTCCAGTGTAGGCAGATGAAGCATCATGAATGTGTTTCAGAAAAAGCTTGCTGTTTGCAGATTCAGCTCTACCTCTATTTTAAATCAGAACCAGTGAAGGCAGTGAATGTCCTGTGTGAGTGCCTGGAGACGGTTGGAGGATGGATGGCGGCTAACAGATTGAGGTTGAATCCTGACAAGATAGAAGTACTGTTTTGGGGGGATGGGGCAGGTGGGTATGGGGGACTCCCTGGTCCTGAATGGGGTAACTGTGCCCCTGAAGGACCAGGTGCGCAGCCTGGGAGTCATTTTGGACTCACAGCTGTCCATGGAGGCGCAGGTCAGTTCTGTATCCAGGGCAGCTGTCTACCAGCTCCATCTGGTACGCAGGCTGAGACCCTACCTGCCTGCGGACTGTCTTCCCAGAATGGTGCATGCTCTAGTTATCTCCCACTTGGACTACTGCAATGCACTCTACGTGGGGCTACCTTTGAAGGTGACCCGGAAACTGCAACTAATCCAGAATGCGGCAGCTAGACTGGTGACTGGGAGTGGCCACAGGGACCATATAACACCGGTCCTGAGAGATCTGCATTGGCTCCCAGTACGTTTCCGAGCACAATTCAAAGTGTTGGTGCTGACATTTAAAGCCCTAAATGGCCTCGGTCCTGTATACCTGAAGGAGCGTCTCTGCCCCCATCGTTTCACCCAGCATTGAGGTCCAGTGCCAAGGGCTTTCTGGCGGTTCCCTCACTCCGAGAAATGAGATTACAGGGAACCAGACAGAGGGCCTTCTCGGTAGTTGCGCCCACCCTTTGGAATGCCCTCCCATCAGATGTCAAGGAAATAAGCAGCTATCCTATTTTTAAAAGACATCTGAAGGCAGCCCTGTTTAGGGGAGATTGGCTTGGGGAACCTGGCCAGATGGGTGGGGTATAAATAATAAATTATTATTATGATTATGATTATTAAATATTTAATGCTGTATTATTTTTAACACTTGATTGGGAGCTGCCCAGAGTGGCTGGGGAAACTCAGCCAGATGGGTGTGGTATAAATAGTATATTATTTATTATTATTATTATTATTATTGATCCATGAAGGTTATTATTATTATTATTATTATTATTATTATTATTATTATTATTATCATCATTGTTATATTTCTTGCTTTTTGATACTGCTTGCAGATAAGTGATGAACTGCTCCTTAAGTTTCTGTTCCTGGGGAAGGGAACAGTTGCAGCACTTTAATTACTAGTTTCCTTGCATTATTATTTTCTCTTTTATAATGCACTCTTTCATTAAAGAAAAATGAAAGGAAACCATTATTTAAAGTGCACACAAACATAGCGCACACACAGATAGATATTTCTTTTATAAAGTATCTCATAGAGAATATTATGCTGAGGTTACTTACCCGGTAATGAGCAAGCTGCAGGGCAAGTTGCACAAATGCATCAGGGCTCGTCTTTGTTTTCTTCATCAATCCTTTCCCAAATGTGTCAAAAGGAAAGGAATGAAAATCCACATCCTCTGCTAGAGGCCTTGCCACGGCCAGGGACCTCTCAATCACTTCTTGGCACTAAACAGTAGCAAGTGTTACATTACAAAACTAGTTCCACAAATTTTATATTTTCATGTTTATTATTAATTACCCACACTTCACCCTAAGGTCCCAGGGCAGGTTAAAACACAGCATTTAAAAACAGTTTAAGAAGATGAAAATTAAATATTTTTGTTTAGCAATTTGATTTTGCTTTGGAGCTTATTTTCAAAAGTAACAGTTTCCTGCAGTTCACACAAATGGAACTTTGCCGTGAACCTAGTAAAATTCTAGCATGGAAAGATTTATGAATTCTGTATTGTTCTGAATAGAAAACCTGCATCACTTAAAATAAATGTTTCTAGTCACCTGCCCCTCACTCCTAACCCCATTCTATTCACCAGTGCTGGACAGTTCCATTAGTTTCTTGTATGAAAAGATAACCAAAAATAAAAAAGCAAATGCATTAAAATATATATTTTTATATGAATTCTGAAAATTTTTATGAGTGTACAAACAAATTGTACTACTTAAAAAGTACAATTTTGGAAAATGTTACTGAGTTATGCCAATAAATGTTGTCAAACACTGTTTAAATGAAGTGATGAAGTTACATCAATAGGAGTAGAGCCTTTCTAATAAGTCACTGAAGGTCAGCATTTGGAACTGGGAAATATTAGCACTAGCCAAGCTAGTTCAGTATATCCAGAACTGCTTATGCAATTTAGACACATTCACTTACATATTAAGGGATGTGTGAAGTGAAACCCTATGAGGCATAGGAATTCAGGCCTATGGCAAGTGCATGTGAAAACCTGCTGGATGAGGTCAGTGGCCCATCTAATCCAGCATCCTGTTCCCAGAGTGGACAACCAGGTCCCTGTGAAAAGCATGAAAGCAGGAGTGTATTTTGGAATGATCTAAATTTAACATTCCAATAATGAGGGCAATGGGCAGGAAGCGGAATGGCATGAGACCTTTGCCCAGGCAACTGTGGGAAGATCTGTGCCTCTTTATTGATGTAGAAGATTTTTACAGGAAAATGTGGGCATGTAAAAAAAGCATTCAAAGTGCTGGTTAGGACCTATAAATGCATTGGGTCTAGGCTTTCTGAAGGACAGCATCTCTATGTGCCTGCCCAGATTCTGGGATCAGCAAGAGAGGCCTTTCTCTTGGTCCCACCACCCTCACAGGCACATTTGGCAAGGATACGAGAGAGGCCCTTCTTGGTGGCTGTTCCTGAATTGTGCAACTCTGTTCCACAGGAGGCTAGGCTGGCCCCCTCTCTGCTTTCCTGTTTTTGATTAGACAGGTCATTGGCCAATAACTGGTCAATGTTGTGGCATGGTCTTCTAATGGTGGGTGTTGTATATTTTCTTCTGTTGCTTTTAACCGTTTTTTTAATGGTTTTCTTTTGATTCAGTGCTTTTTGAATAGGGTAACTTGTTTCATTAGTGTTTTTAATATACAGTATATTTAGAACTCATTGGTGGGTTTTATAGCTGAATCGTTTTTTTATGTATTCATGTTGTAAGTTGCCTGCACTGGGAGAAGGCAGGGTATTTATTAATTAATTAATTACTGTGATCTGCATTTGAAAACAGATGAAAAAATAACAACAATTATAATGTGCAACACTATCGAGTTTTCTTCCTAGCAGATCTCATGAAAATACATCTCTTGATTAATTTAAGTCCTAGCTAGACAATAGCTATCTTTACTGAAAAATGGACAGATGAGCACTTCAATCAGCAGGATGAAAGTTGCAATATTGATCCAGAAGTGGCTTTGCACTTACTTCTTCAGAGATTTCCCACTGCAGTCTGGTAGGCATAGGAATGCCTGAAATAGCTTCTCCTTTGCAATGGCCATCTTCGGAGTAGCCCAGCTCAAGACAGTCGGAGAACATCACATTCTGGGAAGGAGTTCGGGGTTGGGAGAGGGAAGCAAGGAAAGCACATCATTACATACACCATAAATACACTGTTGTAAAACATGAAACATGCTTAAATCACTATAGAAAACCTCTGAGATTTTAAAAAATGGATTTAGAGGGGGAAAGAGGATTAGTACCCTTGTTACTGCTACTATTTTACAAAACCTATTGTACCTTGAGTTGTTTTAAAATGCCAACCTTGCCCTTTCAGCATTTGATGCTTAACTGCACGTAAGTGCACTTAAATCTCTTCTGATTGTTACTCAGATAATTTTGGCAGCGAATATGTGTGCACAGTAAAGGTGACCACCCCAGAAAACACTGGCAAGCAAACACTGGCCGAGAGAACTCTCGATTCACCATTCAAACAGGCCCAAAGGTTTGTTTTAAGGACAGAAATAATAAATAACAATTGGTATGTCTGTGCTGGACCATGGGAACAGAAGGCTTAGAAAGGCTTTAGTCAAGTTGAAACCATGCACCAGCCTGAAGAAGATACAAGGTTTATTAGTAGCTCTGAGTGACCTCCATGAGATGCCCTACACACTGATAAGGCTTAGGATCACGTCAATGCCAAAAACAATGGAAAACTGTTTCTATGTTTACCCTGTGGCCTATCCTTTGCCAATACAGAATGAAATTTTATTTGTGAGCTTGGAGTAGGTGGTGGGAATAAAGGAATCTAGCAACAAAATGTTTCACAGACATTAGGGAACAGAGATAAGTGGTATTTTATTCTTTTTACTTCATCTTAGCTTTGTCTTAGTTCTACAGAAGTAGGCTTTTCAAATGTATTTTTGTGCTGTAACTTTTCTCTTCTCTGGAACACACACAGAGAGAAGAAAAGCGCTTTTAGATTCCATGCCCACTGCTTGCAATAATGTTTTTTAAGTACCAAGTTTTAACTTTGGTTTTCCTCCACTTTGAATATTCACACACTCACCTCCCAAAGATGGCCAACAATAGGAGCATCTGCCCAAGAATGTTCTGTATTCAGGCCCAATTTAGCATTCTTAAACACTACAAGAGTGAATGACTTGTCAAACCACCTATGAGAGACAGAAAGTTCCCGCAACATTGTGTTACTGAAAGCTAAACCTTTGCAAATAAAGACTTGCTATTCACCTAAAAAGAAAAGTAAAACTAACCACACATTTATAGCAGCAACTTCAAAGTGAAATGAGTAAAGAACACAAGGTTGATCAATTTATTAAATAATTAACTTGTGAAACTTAACATACATTATATTAAAGCCATATAGGCTCTGGGCAGCTGAAATGTGCAGCTGCATCACATATTACATAAAATAAAAAGCGGGTAAGATTAGTTAACATAGCAAAACAATTTATTTTATCCAAGTTTTACAACTGGGGCAAATCTACAACACAGTCATTCCCTCTTCCCAGGAAGTGTATTCTGTGGTGGAAGGGGCTAGGGAATTCTTAGTGCCCTCACCAAGAAGGTACAATTCCTGGCAATCTTTGAGGGAAACTATGTAGTTATATGTATGAAACACATATTTGTAAATAAATATCCAGGGACACTTCACAAAAGGTTCGATATGCGACATTCATCAAATGCTTAAAAAAGAAAATCCACACTCCAGAAAGATATCACAAACACATTTCATCTTAACTCAGTACTAAAAAAAGAGAGAGAGAGAGAGAAAAGAAAAGAAAAAATGATTTAAATATTTTAATGGTCCTTAGGTAAAATGTGTAAACTATATTAAAGCAAGTTATGCCATTCATACACACGACACTGAACGAAAAAGCAGTTTTGTTTGTGCCATTTTGATTCTCAGTTTAAGAGATAATAAAGTAAGCCTACAACTTACGTGAGGGTTATGTTCCAGGGATTGCACTTAGATCCAAATCCATGTACGTTCAAAACAAATTGGGTTCAACAGTGAGTGGGATTGCCAACGTCATTCTCCCCCCACCCCAAATTTCCCCCATTTATTTATTTATTTTGCCAAGTTAATGTGCACAAGTTAAATGTGCTAAATGTGTTAAAAGTTGGGGACTTACTGTATCAAAAGTTCAGGATAAAACATAAACCTACCACTACGTATGAACAAGGCAAGGCATGTATAACAAAAAGTGAAAGATCACGGTTGCTTCCCACACCCCAAAGTACCTGTCATAGCATTTGCCATGTAGAAGTGCCTTTGCATAGGTGTCCATTGATGTCACTGGATCATCTTCCCTGTAACCCTGAGCAGTGTCATCCAACGTCACAAAGAAAGCTGCCTTTTCAACAGCATCCAAAGACTGCTTATTCTTTCCACGGGCAAAATATGTCTGGCGTGCCTTAGCCCAAGGGACTCTGCCAGAAAAATATAAACAGAGACATTATGCCAAGTCCGTGAATGCAACTAACCTTACAACCACCCTCTTTTAAAACAGATTTAAAGTAGTGCAGAGGGAAAAGAAGAACCAACATGCTCTGAAGGTGAAAAATGCAATTTCCACAGATAGTGAAGTCTAAAATGGAAGATGCACACAATAGTGGATACACTATTCAATGGCTTAAAATATGATAGTGTCTCTGGGCAGGTTCAGATGATCTTTATCCCTAGAACTTCTGTGTGCAGCAAGTTCAAGCACATGTCTCAGGCTTCTGGGACTCCAGCCCTGCTCCTCTAAAGATGCACCAAATGCTATCTGAACACAAAGATCCCATGCTCAATGTGGAATCTCCCTATCCATGCATTACAAGTCCAAGATCCACAGATGGCAAGTACCAGGTCCTCAAAAGGTTACAAAATTGTCCAGACCACTAAACACACTGTATACTTGCCCTCCCAAGAAATATCACTGGGTGTACCCAGCAAATTCTACAATGCAACTATTAATAAATTGTTTGTAACTCTCCTCAGCTTGAGAAGCCCAGATACACTATGCTAAGATGTCAGTCAGTCCATCTTACAATAGTATAAATACAAAAGCACTTGAAGACTATATGGAACAGACTATACAGAATAATAACAGGGATAGTCAGCAAACATTTAGGCAGCTATAGAAGCAGAAAGACTCTTAAAGCTGAAAGTAGCCCCAAATTGTTTTCCAGTTTTGAGAAATGATTGGCAATTGTTTTGGGGTGTCTCTTAAGTTCATACCTGTCTCCTGCCGTAAGAGCAGCTAACTTCTCTTCCCCTGGCTGGGGCTCTGATTTGTCATCTAGAATCCGCTGCATCTGCTGTTCAATCTCCCGGGGTTTCAGCAGTCTGCCATCATAGTACAGCCATACTTTGTAATAGCATCCCTTATGGTACACAACAATGTGCTTGCTGTCTTTTATATGCTGGATAGTGTCTAGAATTGCAACCCAAAGTTTGGAAATGAGCAAAGATTTCCGTAATGTTTAAACTTAACATCTATGGAGTGCTCAGCTCCAAACTGCATACATTATTTCACATCCATTTGCTTGGTCTTAAATTGGTTTACGGAGTTGGGATGTCATCCAACGATTCACACAAGGACTTCTGTTTTGCAATGGCACTTCGCCTCCCAATGCTCCCCATGTGCTCACCCCAAAATCTGCTCCAGAGGACTGGGGAACAGAACAGATTTGGGGAAAACATGAAGGGAGAGGGAGAAGCTCCACTGCAAAAGCATAAGCCCTTGTGCGAATGGGATGACTTCACTGGATGCAACCTGTAGAGTTACAACACTATTTGTTCATGAATGATGATATTCATGAAGAAGATGTCCAATATTAAAACAAGCAATCTCCTATATGCACAGGCAGCTTTCTTTTGCATACCTCATGGTATCCAACTAACTATTTTGGAACCTTGGCAGCTGAATGGAGTTAGGTGCAGCACTGCATTCCAGTCAAGCACCGATCAAGACACTTGGAAAGCTAAGCCGAATAGACTGTACTATGGAAATTCTGACAATGAAAAAATATTTATTTAGAAGCACACATATCTATACTTTTACTCAAAGCTGTATCTGTATTCCTGCTTGTTATTCTCCAAAAATAGTAGTAATTATTCCAACAATCACTGGTTAAGGAGAGTCCTCTCATGTGACTGTGCCACTCTTTTTTCTTTCTTTTTATATGGAAAGTAAATGGAAGTGACCACATGGGGAAATTGTTCACCATATCAAAGCCAGTAACTAGTTTTCTGTCTGAAGTTTTCAAGTCTGAAGTTTTCTCTAACAAACCTTGATATGGAGCCTGATAATATGTCCAACTATGACTGGAGGTAAAACTACATATCCTCAGATAAATTAACATTATATGGGCTGTATTCAACTAACTCACTGTTCTAGCATCAATGGCATTTCCCTCCCACAGGGGGATGAAACCTATCTCCTTAGTGGTACACTGAATTGTGAGCCTATGTTTTTTACAGTCAAGGAATGTAAATGCGAGAAAATTAAAGCTATGGAAAAAAAGAGATGGAGATATCAAACCTTCAACCAGGATGCAGTATAGTAACCGGAGAATTAACTATCACACAGAAAAAGCACTGCTTTTGTAGAAGTAATACATTCAAAATAAAGCCAGCAATTTGCAATTGTCTAATTTTGATCACTATTTGTCATTACCAAAAGAACAGCATGCTGAGCAAAGCTTTAAGATAAATGAGTAATGAAATTAGAAATATTATTAAGAACATTAGTAGTGATTTTAGGTAACTGAGAGCATATTTGAAAAAAGTTTGCTTATTTTCTGTGATTCTATTAAAAACAGGGGGCAAAATGGGCAAAATGTTGGGCTTATTACCAGTTGAATTAATAACTGCATTATGAAGTGTTGCATGGCACTTTTGCAAGGTCCAGTTCAAGGAAGTATATGAACCATCCGAGTCTGTTTCTATGCACAAGGCCCACAGCTGCATTTTTCTCAACTAAATTATTTTACATTAGATGACATTACATTTGTCATAAGGCAGATCCAGTTTCTTATTAACATTAGAAAATTACAATACAATACACCTTTACCTACTTTTCTTACTCTGGTTTGACAGGCTACCTCCCGCCTTTGCCCTATTTGAGATAAACTGTGCAGGTGAAGAGATCTGAAGTAATATTTCCAGAAAATAAAGGGGAGCCCTGCTATGCATGTCTGGAAAAGGGGTGGGGAAGAGGCGATGCTCACATTATTTTCTTCCCATTGTAACGAGGCTCAGCTAAAAGATCTCACCACATGCAAAGCAAAGAAGAATCAACAGATACAAAAGCAGAGTAACTCTAATGGTGAAATATTCTCAGAACCATTAGAATTACTCTGCTGTTGATCCTCTGCTGTTTATCTGTTGATCCTTCTTTGCTTTGTGATCCTTACTCCCTTATTGTGACCCAGCATGTGCAGCACTGGTGGGAAATGGAACCAATCTCTCAGCATCAAGAACTATTTTGTTCTTGACCAACACAATTTTATCAGTAGAAAACAAGTTCATTAGAGAAATATTTTAAGAATGCATTCCCTCTTTGGGGTGACTTCACATAATGACCCTTCACCCCATTCCTGCAAGCCAATTTTAACACACCATGTGAAAAGTATTCATCAACTTCATGAAAATCTGCACTCTTAAATCTATGGGGAGAGGTGTTAGTCCACCTTTCACAAAAATGGAGCATAGAGTTCCAAGGCTTTCTCTGTGGTAGTACCTACACTCTGGGGTGTATTTTGATCAGAAGCTCACCTAGCCACTCCTCTCATTGTTTTGGTGGCTGGTTAAAACCTGACTCTTTAAGAGGGCTTTTTAGTCATGGCTGAAGGTTTTTTGAATTGATATTATGCTAATATATTTAGGACCAGATTTTTAAAAGTGCATTTGTGAGGTTTTTATTGCTTTTTTAGAAGTTTTTTTTTCATTTTTATCATGATTTATGAAGTACAGTATACCACTTTGAATTTAGTTTTGGCAACACAGAAGAGGCATAGAAATGTGATATACAAACGAAAAAATACATTTAAATGATTCAACACCCGTTCAGGAACACACACACACACACACACACACCCCACACAGTTCTAGGAAGTGGCAGCAAATGGGAACAGATTCCTGTACCAACTCTCACCATTCATTATAATATGCCTCAATGTACTTAGTAGTGCGTTTGCACAACACTGAAATGGTTCAATACTTTTAAGAACTGGATCTTATTAGCATATTATAATGCAAATTATGGTGATTTCTCTGATGGAAAAATCACACAGCCTCACAAGGTATGCAAATGTTGTAGGCTTATGTTATCTGCTACATACATAGAAGATTAGGATGCAAAAGTGGGGAGGCAAAAACATTGACAGGACTAACACTGTACCTGTCTCTGTGCCTGGTAAACGGCAAGTGTTGAACAAACGTTCATACTGAGAAGAGCACATTGGGATGGCATTGTAAATCATAAGCTGAAAGGAAAAAAGGAAAGTCAAAGAACCCATACCGGGTAGCAAATCATTTCCTGGGAGCACCTTTATTTTTATTTTTTTAAAAAGAGAAGGAACAGGGACAGCACATAATAATACAAGGTGAACCACTTTTTTGTTTTCAGGCAGCAAGGTATTTGAAATGTGGATCAGGATTATACCAACGGCTGCCACATATTTCAAGTGTACAAGTCACTCCATTCTCCTTGGGCTGCACACACTGCAAATATGAATGTTTGTTATTAGAATGGTATACTCAAGAAATTTTGGAAGTATTCCGATTCTTTGATGTTCCTTTTCTTCAGCTGATTCAGCTTACCTGTTTCCTCTCCAGGAATACGGGATGTATTAAACATCCTCTCCCATTGTGCTGAGCAGAGTGGAACAGTGGATCCCATCAGAAGAATCTATGCCGCAAACGAGTGTTATGATTGCATTTCACAAATGGAGTTAAGCACGTGAAGAAAAAAACACGTGTGAATCAGAAAGAATGCCAGAAGATTTGGGGATTCTTGGGGCCACTTCACAGCTCATTTCCACGAGAGGAAATTGTGGCTCACCAACCTTCATCAATTAATATGTATATTCCACAGCATGTACACACATGCAATTTCCCTGCAGGAGGCTTTATGCTTGTGCATTTTCAGTATGCCAGCTTCCAAAATCCCTTTTATTATTATTTTCTCCCTAGACACCTCTCTCGTCTGCCAATGGCAGAGTTTGCAGAAGTTCTTCCAATTTCTCTGAAGCTGCCATACACATTCCAAAATTTATTCCTTTTCTGCACCCTCCAACATTATGCTGCATTGTGTTTATATCAATCAAAATGAGGGCTGCCACTAAGATATTTTTTAATCCTTTAAATGTCATCATTTCCAAAATCTGATATCATTTTCAAATCTCTTTTAATAGACTTTATCTGTATCTGTAATACAGTCAGGATAATTTTTCTGGCCCCAGGTGCCACTAAAAGGTGCCACTAAAATGCCTCCTACAAAGAAATATAGAAATCACATACTAAAACTGAACAGGAAGAGTAGCTTTCCGTATACAGACTGTTCATGGAAACTTGAAAGGTAGTCCACTTTTCAAGTGGCCCTGCTCCATGCACAGGTCAGAATTCTCCATACCTGCTGTGAAAACAGGGGGAGGGTGCCCTATGGCTTGTAATGAATAGGAGTACTGAATGAACATATCAGAACCCCTCCCAAAGTTCTATACCCATGCCCCATGAGGCCTAGATGGGAATTCTATTTATATCAGCTAGGCAGCATTAGAAGCCATGTGAGTCCAAAGAAGAAGAGTGGGACCCTAGCCAAGGGATCCCCACTGGCTTGGCCTTTAATCCAATTTTCATTTGCATCAATTTGTTCCCCAGCAATTCAACAACCTCATGGTTTCACTTGCTTGCTTGCTATGGGATGCACATTTAACTGTGGTGGACAAATCATGTCTTACATTTGAAAGTAGGAGGCTTCATTCCTCCTCTGAGTTACTTTTAAGCAAGTAATGAGACTTTTCTTATATGCATCAGACCCAAATGTGTGACTATTATTATTTTTTAAATGTACATACTGGCTGGATTTGTTGTCTGTCCAGTTTTCTTCTGTATAGCAGTATGGAATGGATAGCATTGCCAGCTCTAGCTGCCTGTACACTGGTAGGAGTAAAATAGAGGAAATCCTAAAGGATAAAGAGAATAGACACAGGGGTGAATGTTAGCAGAGCCGTATGTGCTCAGGAACACAAATGCTATCACAAATACACACAACCCTACTGCTCATTGTTGAAAGGAAAGCTTCACATATATTTATTTTCATTTATATATAGTTCACACAATACAACAGCACCAGCTGCACACAAGCTTCTACTTTGTTAAGCCTTTGCTAGTAGTCACTGTCTTATTCACATGTAATAAAGAATATATTACTTGACTTCTGTTGCACCAAAGTGCATGTAGAGTTGCAGGTCAGTATGACATTCACTGAAAGCCATCTTCAGAAAACATCTTCCACCTCATTAATCAAGACACCAACTTGGTTTGCACATCACGCTAAGGCAAACCATGGCTTAGTGTGAATGTGTGAGCATGTGTGCTCCCGGAGATGAGATGGGAGTTGCTTCACTCCACCCTGGTAATTTTGCTGCTGAGATTCATGGAGCTAAGCTATAGCTGTCCAAAGATGTGCTCATGGCCTTGGTCTCTCCAGACTAAACACAAGTTGTAACCATGGTTTGTCCAGGAAAGCCATACTGCAAGCCTAAAATGTTAAGCTAAACCAAGGCTTAGTTCAATGTGGTACAGCAGCAAAATGACTAGGCTTGGAGGGAAGAGGTTGAGATCCCCATGCCTGGAGCTCACTCTTACCACAGTTTGGCTTAGTGTGACATGCAAACAGGGCAATATCTAGTATTCTGTTTCTAGTCCTCATGGAGAGTTCCTGAATTTATGTAGTCAAAACATACATGAACAAGAAGGAGCTATCAGCAGATGACTACTACTACTAATAATAATAATAATAATAAACACAACAGGATAACCCTCCCTTTCAAAACAAACAAACAAACAAACAAACAAACACCCAAGCCAAATGAGGATGGACATGGAATACTGACTGACCATTGTGGAATAGCTTGCAAAATGCTTTGGTTAGCAAAAATGAAAACGAAAAAATCCTAAGAGACGGAATACCAAAAGAGCTCACTGTCAGCTGAGTGTGCTTTGTAGTCACAGAACAAAGAATCTGATGGGCTGGGGTTGGGGAAATGGAAAATTGGGATCAAGGAGTGGAACGGAATATTCTGGAAAGGGGCATGGCTGGCACCTTAAACTGGAACACTCTAAATTGCACCATTTCATACTGTTTTCTCTAACAGCAAACTTGATGACCTTAGGTCTCATAGACAAGGAAGCCATTTCTGAACCCTTGCAGGGGGAGTCCCCAGGCATGCAGGAAAAAATGATTTAAAAATATCCTCCCAAAAACAACCTCTTAGTCATACCAGAATCTAATGCTACAATGCAACAGAAGTTCTATCTTAGTGCACATGCTGGGAAGAGTATGCATGATGAAGCAACCCCAAAAGTGAGTTGCTCCAGTTCAGGCAGCTGGCATGTGACCTGGTGTACAATTTAGGATGTTGTGGCAGCTAAATTACATGCCCACAGAGCAGAGATGGAGAACCTATGGCCTTCCAGTTGTTGTTGGGAATACAGCTCCCATCAGCCCCACCATGGCAATAATCAGGGATGGTGGGAGTTGTAGTCCAGCAACAACTGGAGGGCATCAGGCTTCCCATCTCAGCCCTAAAGGAAGCGGCTCTGCGGGAGAGATGACGACGCCTTCAAAACTGCACCATTTACTCACCATTGCAAAATAATTACTGTTCACCATAATTGGTCCACGGCCTCGGAGGTAAATGTATTCTTCCCACCAATCACTAACCTATAAGAACAATGAAAGAGATCAAAATAATTAATCAGTGACATTCATCAGTTAAAACAAAGTGCCCCAACCATTGGGACATCAATACACTAAACACCTGGATACACCTTGATTCTGAAAATGAAAACTGAATACAAGCTCAGTATTATTTTCTACTTTTGCTAGAGAGCGAAACAAAAAAATTATCTAGAGCTATGTGCTTCTGGCTTGCACTCTTTATAAAGATTTGAGGAGTGAGGTTATTACCCCTCTATTGTCGTCCATGCCAGGTTGCTCAACCAATGCTACTGTGTCCTTTCTTTTAGTAGATCAAGATGATCAGGTGACAGCAAAAACTGCAAGGTTTTTAGTGGGGGCAATTAGAATAAGATCTATTGTTTGATTATTGATGTAAACCTCCAAAATGTATTTTGTCTAGTTAAGTTTTTAACCTCTATCTTCAGTACATTTTATTTTATTGCTATGGCCAGTGGGTGATGCAAATAAAGATTATTCTGATTCCTATTCCCACCATCAGAATTAACTGAGTTGTTCAACTAGCCTACTCCCAATATCAAATAGCTTCTTGGTACCTGATGCTCGGTGCAACTGGCTAAGGCAGAGATAAGGATATGATTAACCAGAAAAGCATCTGTGAATCAGTAGCATTGTGCAATTCCAAACTGGTTTGCCACATCAACCCTGAGCTGTGGAACAACATTTGAGACAGGTGCAAGAACAAACAGGCAGTTTTGCCTGTCAAACCGAGAACCTAAGAGTTTCAGCATTTGCATGCGGCTTACAAGTTTATTTTCACCATGCAGGAAAAGGCGGATAACAACAACTTAAGATAATTAAGATTCAATATGAGATCAAACTAGTAATTTATTATAACCCAATATAGGCTGCCAAGACAGCTATCAACCTTCCTAACAGCAGAAATACAGCAGATGATGCTTGCACAAAAAAGCACTGGCCACAGTGCTATGACATTCGTTGAAAATGGTGGGATTACTATAAATATATTCCATAAAAACCTTTTAGCGAGTCTTGACTATCACCAGTCTCTGCAGTCAACACAAGAAACAGAATTTCTAGAACTGAAATGCTATCTTTTATTCTAAGCAGAGAATCTTGGAAAATTTAAAATTCAAGAATGAAGATTTGAGAAGCATTAACTGCATGACTTCATGAAAGCATTCAATTCATTTACTTACATAGTTTGTAGCCCACCAGGATTTCAGTTTCAAGTACCATTGTAGCTTTGGTCCTAGATTAAGTGCAAAATCTTTGCCAAGGCCTTCCATCCTTTTAAATTCCTCATCGTTCATAAGCGGTCGAACTGATTCCAAATACTGGAATTTATAAGAAGAACTAGTGTCAATGCAGAAAGTTGTACCAAAGCCAACTCAGTACTTTACAACAGAGCAGCAGCAACTGGCAGTGGGATACAGTGGGATGACCAGGAGCAACCCTAGTTACATGATTTGGTGATGCTATTGCGAGCCATCATTGGGAACCTGAGAAACAAGCTAATGAGAGCAACAGCAAAAATGTGGAAACAAGTCTCTGTAAGAAAATAAGCAAGCAAGAGAGACTTGAAGAATGTCAAACTATCTATTGCTTATATTTCCATTCAAACTATGATTAAAAAGCTGTTTGCATCTACCGTCACCTTGTAGAAAATATCTGGAAATATTTTGTAGGTTCTTTTGTTTTGACTAGAAGATCTCCCAAATGGAGTTGCTAACCCGTGGCATTGTTTGCATGCATGTCCAGCTCACATCAGCCCCAGAGAGTGTGGCAGGTGATAAAGGATGGTGGGATTTTGAGTCCCACAACATTTGGAGTGCCACAGGTAAGTCATCCCTGAAGCAGATCAGGTTGTTTTTTAGAAGAATTGACTCTTTATTGGAAAGTATCATTCTTTTTATTTCTGATGTTCAGGTGAGAGTGCCAATGTTTGTTCAGCAAAAACAGCACCGCACAAACACACAAGAGGGAAGTGTTAGCAGGTGCTGTGGAGACATGAGGCTTGCAAAAGTACAAAAAAAGGAGGAAAGGTGTGTGAAAGGAGGAAAACCTTCACCTCCAACGAAGGTTAACACAACTGCACATGAGTCATAAATTGCACCTGACTCATCATACAAAGAACTGTGGAAACAAGGTTCGTGTGGCAGGCCCCAACAGCCATTGTGCAGGCGTAGGGCTGTGTGTGCTGGTAAAAGGAAAACTGGGGATGGGGGAGGTGAATGAACGGCCAAGGACACAAGATGGAAGAGTCGTGAGCAGAGAAAGCTTAATGGGGGAAGGAGAAGGAGGCATGATGAAAGTAGAAAAAAGAACAGGGTATGTGGGGAGATAAAGAAACAAATGAGACAATAGGGGAAGGAATGAAGTGAAGACAGGAACAGACTGGAGAGGAGGAAATAGCAGCACAACTGACAGAGCAGAGGAGAGGAAAAAGGAGAAGTGAGAAAAAGTTGGAAGAGTGGAAGAGGAATTACATATAAGGGAAAGGAAGTGAGAGAAACTAACCCATTGACTGAGCTCTAGCTTGTAAGTTATCAAGTCACATTTAAAAGCTTAACTCTCTCTCTCTCTCTCTCTCTCTCTCTCTATATATATATATATATATATAGCTGGCAAATTAGCAGGTCTCTAGCTATTAAACATGTTTTCACTTTTTTAGTTCTACCACACATAAAATTTCATTTTACTACAGAAGCACAGCGCCACAACTTGCACAGTTACTCTTTAGTTATCAGCACTTCCATTTGCCTCCAAAACTTAGTGTGAACCATTCTCCCAGCAGCAATGTAAGATATTAGTTCTCTGGCCCAGTTTCAATGTACAATATATTCCTGCATGGCAAAACTCTTTTTTGCAAGCATGTTGAGCTCACCATCTCTATCAGCATGCTGATCCTGGTGGGCTTAAACTATCATTCGTTTTTACATCTGAAACTGTTCCAGCCATGTTTAAAACCATTGTTTAAGATCTTGGGCAGTAAACTGACATTAAATCAGTTTCTCATTTCTATTGTAAAGGGGAACTATAGTTAAGCTAGCCAGGATTAGTGTCCTGATGAAAGAAGGCAGACAGTGGAAGGGCAAGGAGGAAGAGTTTTGACCCAGTGCACATTCTCCATGTACTAAACTGCCATTTAGGAATCCATAAATGTACCTCTGAACAATTCCCACAAATAGTAAAAACAAAAACCTCTCTCTTTGTGATATTGCCAGAAATTTGAATATGTTTATATTACTTATCATTTACAGAATGACAATTTTTAAACAAGATCTTATAGTAATTCCTTACCCTGTCCATATATAAAAGTTAACTTGTGACCAAATTTCCAGAGATATTATCAGAGATGTTTCAGTATTTTTTCTCCAACTGGGCCCATTTCACCATATAATATTTAGTGTTCTGAAATTTGCGCTCATATTCTAGCAAAATTTTATAGACTTTTGAAAGAATATAATATGCTATATGCTGGGGTTTTTTATTTCGTTTGAAAAAAATGCACTTTTAAAATGGTTATTGTGGTCTCCTTTCATCATCAAGTACTGGTTATTTTTATAATGTAATTCTTAGGACAAAGTCCATTGAAGAAAACAATCACAAGACTCCAAGCCATTTAAAGATTACACAATGCAGACAGAAGATAAAAGACATGGAAATGTAAAGACTGACTATCTTGCCTTTAGGGATGTAAATATAAGATAAATTAAAGGTGTGCCCTTGAGTATTCTTGGGTTTATTGTGCATGGATACAGACGTACCAGTACCTCAACCTAGAACCAAACTAATTAGAAATCATATTACATCTTTATTGATGCATGTTTCTGGACAAGGAAAACAAGGGCAGCATTCCATCTGGATTAAAGTTTGGGGGTGGATTCAAAATATTTAACATACCCTATTTACGGTATCTTTAATAGCAGGAACAGGAAGACGTGGCAAAGATGTCTGGAAACTGTACAGCATTGGTTTACGACCCGAGAAAAGCTTCACTAGTGTCTGAAAATGAAACAGAAAAAAGCAACACTTTACAGAATGTAGGGCAGTTGCAATGAGTATTTATATTTTGTTTCATAAACATGCACTCTAAATCTTTGGACTTCCTTTGTACAAGATAACCATAAAACACATGAACTCTTGCTAGCCTACTGCTTTTAAAGCTTGTAGAAGTTCTTTTTCACGTGGCTTTTGGTTTATCCTCTTAATTCAGATCCCCTACTGTATCAAGCTAACCCTAGCAACATTTGCCTGCATACTTTCCTCCCAACTCATCTTTACCCTTGTAATCTCCTTCAGAGCAGGGACCTGACTAACTGATGTAACGTGTTGTGCACATTGACAGCACAGTACCAATAAACTTGAACTATTAATCCTCTCTTGCTTTATTACAGCCTTCCCCACCTGGTGGCCTCCAGATGTTTGGACTTCAGCTCCCACCAACCTCATGGGAATTACAGTCCAAGACATCTGGAGGCCACCAAACTGAGGAAGGCTGCTTTACTGGAATATTTTTGGTAGCAGAACTGTGAAGGACGGAGGAAAGAGCACAGGTACGCCACATGAACAGCCAGAACACTCAAGAGTTTCATGGTGCAGAACAGGACAACTACAGCCCTGGGAGCTAAAGCTTTTGAAGGGGGATGAGGCATGTACACCAGATGTAGACCATGTAGACCAGGCACGTCCAAGAGGTAGATCGGGATCTACTGGTAGATCACTGAACATCTGTGGTAGATCACCGGCTCCCCCCAAAGAAGCTAAACAACTTTAGCTCCCCTAAAAAAGCCCTGCACCCCCCAAAAACAGGCTTCCCTCCTCCCTAAAAGCTCAACAACTTTGACCTGAACCCCCCAAAAGGGAGTAGATCACTGCCAGTTTTTAACTCTGCAAGTAGATTGCAGTCTCTTGGGAGTTGGCCACCGCTGATCTAGACAACACTGAAGCATGTTGGCCTTTCCACTGCCTTCCACTGGACTGCCTATATCTTTTGGGACTGCATCCTGAGGCTGTGCCTTTGTGTGCATCCAAGTGTGTCCTGCACTCAGGATACATTTGAGGATGGCGTGCGGATTTGGAAACTAGTTGAAGCTGGTGTGTATTTAATGCTTGGTACTTGTGTTTCAAGAGTTGTATTTATGTTTGTTTTAAATTCTTTCAGTGCTTTATTAGAGTAAGACCATTTTGTTCATCTGGGTTTTTTTAATTTTTTTTTAATTTTGGTATACTATGCTGCCTGTTTCAATTATCTGCTCTGCTGCTTCACTTCACCTCCACTGTTCATTAGGACAAACGAGGCACTGCTCCACCAATCTCTCTTTGCTCTCAGCTAGCCTCCACCCAGCTGCGTTCTTACATACAACCAATCCAGGTGGGGTAAAGGCTATCAGCTTCCTCCTTAGACTGAGCGTTGCCTTAGTACTGCTCAGCAGGGGGGGAAGGATAGGGACAAAACTGTAATTAGCTGGCCCCACCTGGCGTTGGCTCTGCTTACTATTGGTCTCCCTGCCTTCCACTTTATCAGTCCCAGAGGGCACCAACCACTGCTGGATTAAACTTTCATTTTTTAAAAAACTTTTGCAGAACACAGAAGTTCATACAATGAGCACAGATTAATGATGACACAATCATTGTTCCCAAGGTTCTTTAACTAGGGAAATAAAGAAAAAATATGAAAACAAGTTACAAAATCAGTAAGGAAAGAAGCTTGGGGGGAAAGCTAGACTGGTCAATGGTGTTGTAGTGAAATAGAATGCTGCAACCTAGGGAGTAAGCCAGTTAGGTTAAAATAGCTCAAATATCTGAGAATTTTAGTCCTGGGAGAAGGGAAGCAAAATTAGTTATATTTCTTATCACACTTGCCATTTTAGTTATAAAAAACAGCTTCCTGCCACTATCCAGGAGTAAAAATCAAGACAGCAAAACAGATTAGTCATAATTATTCACACTGCTCAAGCTTAGCGTTATAAGAAATACTGGTCTTTTAAGTATTGAATTTGTAGAACATGCCAAAAATTCCAGCCAATGAAAACGCCAAGCCAGACTGATACAATACTCTAAAGCCTTACCCTTCAGATAGAACCTGTATTCAAATGAGAAAGCTCTTGGGATCCTATCTGAAGAAAACTATCAGACATTTAATTTGCAACCAATTTCTATTTCCCACAGAAGTATTCAACATACAATCCATTATTTCCCCGGAACTCCTTTTTATAGTCAAGTAATAAATAAAAGGGACAGGATGTAATGACCACAAGACCACGTTGTTGGTAAGACCTGTTTAGCAACAGGATACATTAGACTATTTATGCTGCAAGGCTACACAAGAAAAAAAGAAGTTTTTCCTCCCAGCTACTTCCCAACACCGCCTGACACATTCTCCTCATGCTTTCTTCAAAATAAGGGAAGAATGGTAAGCAACCACCCGCCTCCCTGTAACACTGAGGAAGCTGCAAGTTCCTGACAGAAGTGGAATTTGGCTTGAGGTCCTTTTACCAAGGCTTGTGTTCCACTACTGAGAGAAACTAGTCACACTGTGGTCCTTTGAGAAGGCTAATTGTGTTGAATATTTAGCTATTCAAATATTGCAGTCAAAGTAGCCAAGCTTCACCCAAGTAGAGGGCTATTCTGCCAGTTCACAAAATTTAACCAAAGGGATTTTTTTGAAGAATAAGCAGCAGCACCTCAGTGGCATTCCTTGGTTTTTTCTATTAAATATTAAGGGGCAGTAATAAGAAGGAACTGGGAAGAAAAATATTGAAGCTGCGCCCCTAAAAACTAAGTTACCAATGGCAGGTATAATCAAATAAGTGTCACATCAACCACATATTCCAAAATATATATAGAGAAAAATCTCTTACCATCCAGATCTTGGTTCCTGTGGAAAGTTTGCCATGTTCAGCAAACATCCACCCATGGTAGGAAAGCAGCATCTTTAGCGTGTAGCGCATGGAGAAAATAAGGGCCACCCAGAGCCCCGTACCAAAAAGAATCCCACTGACAATACCTTGTGTTTGGTTGGACATATAGCCTCTGTTAAAAAAATAAAGAGAGAGCGAGCATCTGTTACTCCAAGAATTCTGGACAAATGTAAAAGAGTAAAGCATACCAATAAGCCACTGTTAATAAGAAGAGATCATTCTGAACATGAGGACTGTGCTGAAATAAGCCCCCAAATTCACCAAGGTGGCATGTTTGAGGGGGTGGCATGTTTGATTATTTTCAGGCTAGGCCCCCAAAGTGGCACAAATGATTAGGAGGAGGAATATACTTATTATGGCAGCACCCCCTTTTCTTTTACTGTTTAAAAAACAACATTTATAGCAGTGGTGGCTGTAACAGAGCCCCAGCCATCATGGTCTCCCTCATGCCCTTAGAATGTGGCACTAGTGTATTTGTGGGGTAGACATGGAAGTCAATTCCCCTTGGCTAGTGCTGGTGGCAGCCTTTTTAAAATTGTAAGGAGTGGGGGAAGAGGAAGCTGCCAATACTACCATGGTAAATGCCTTGTTGCCATGTTTCAGCCCCACCACACACCCAAACTGCACCCACTGTATCAGAAGAGGTACACATTTCAGGGCAGGTACACTCTTTCAGGGGGTACACTGTTTCATGGCTGGAGAGCTGCACTGTAAAATTCCGAGAAGGATTCATTTTAAAGGATGGCTGTGCTTCAGTTCTTGCGGGGGTTTTTTTTTCTAAGAAAGCGCAAATTAAATGTGAACTGGATCAAATTTCTTCCTCATTCCTAGTTTAGAAGTGCCAAGAAATGAAATTTCTCATAGCTCTTTGTGCAGTTCTTGCTGCACACACACACACACACACACACACACACACACACACACACACACACACACACAGCTATATTGTGGTCCATAGACCCAGAATAGCACGTAGTAGCACCAAGCACCATGTACTGGTCTCTACATATGGATATAGAGACACTTAACTCTTCTCACTCCCCAACACTGTTGATAGAGCAGCAACTGCAGGGTAAGCATATGAAGGGGGGGCAGGGTTGGATTCTACTCTATCATTATTATCTCACTGTACCCTTGAGCCAAACTGAGAAGTGACGTACCACCCATCATTAACACTAACCAGAAAAATCTATTCAATGCAAAGAGAGAGTTTACTTACGTCGTATCAAGGGTCTGGTTGATTTTAGCTATTAGTCCCAATGAAGGATCTATTTTGGCATACATTGTTGACATAACTCCTACTACTACAATAAGCCAGCTGGATGGACTAGCAGGATAGACTCCTGTGATGATGCCATTCTGGAAAGGCAAGAACATAAAAAGAGCCCTACTGAGTCACAAGAATATTATGCTTTTCTGGATTCCGAAGCACCCATTTAACACTTCCCAGACATATTTAGTGAACATAACCATGTGAATGCAGACTAACTCACTGCATTAGTCTTCTTTATTGAACACTGTTATGTATAATTAGCAAGAATGGCGTGTGGATAAACTTCTTTTTAAAATGTATTGGAGACTGGTAAATATGGCAATAGTGTAAAGATGGCAATATCTGAGAAGCTGAAAATCAGCACAGGACCCTCCAAACTGCACCCACCAAACCAGGAAGTGGTAGGGAGATACATGCCCACAACTACGATAGGCCCTTATGATGGATGTTTTCCTCACCTGGAATATCTCCTAGCATAGAAAGGCAGGCCCTAACAAAGGGGAAGAGCTTCTGAATTGCCAGATAACTTTATCTGGCAATCAGATGGCATACAAGAAAGCCCCTTCATGTCCTTCTCTTGCCCATATAGCACTAGTGAGAAATACCAGATGACTCAAATGAGCTTTATATCTAAGCGGGGATTTGAACCCAGGTCTGCCTGGTCCAAGATCAACACCCAATACAATGCATCATTTTCTTAAGGGTCTACTTTTCCATGGCAGTAGGCAGTTCAGATGAAGTGAAAGTAAAGAAAGTGAGGGGAACATTTCATGGGTTTTCACTAAATCTATTTCAACATTTCAGAGTAAGATTCACACTATCTGGTTCCCACATTTCTGAAACATGTGGTTGCCAGTTAACCCAGGAGGAGGAAGACTTGGCAGGCAGCAGAGTGTTGCTTAACCACACCTCTACAGTACTCTGATTCTGCTCTGGCCAGACTACTTTTTGGTCTCTAAATCTAACTCAAAAGAAAAATAGCCAGGAGGGATTGTAGCCAGGAGGTGGGAAATGGACAGGGTTGATATACACATCAACCAAAACTAGTGCTAAAATGCAAAATTGGGTATTCAGAAACCCTTGTTTGCTGCATAATATATGCCCCAGTCCCAAGTATAGTTTCAGATCTGCAATATGAGTTACCTTGAATCTGATGAATTTCTTCTTCCATGAGTAGAGACCAGATAGATAGATCTGCCTGAGAGCTTCATGGCTCATACGCAGATCAATTCCATCTGGGGTTACAGTAAACTGAAAAGCAACTGCCTGGTGGGCTTCCGCCATTTTTAGAATTTACCTGGCAAACAAAAGAACAAACAAATGTTTATTATTAGCTACTTAATTTGCATGAGAATTAGAAGCCAAGAATATGATATCTACTGCAAATTTGTAAAGGCGAGTAATCATCATCATTGTTTACTGAAGGTATCAAATACTGCTGGAGCACTACTCACTTCTGTAATATTCCAGTCCACATCATTGGGCACATTCAGTCATTTATACCTCCACCAATAAGCCAAACTATGGATGAGCCTTTTGGTCATGCACACAGCCCTTGCACATGTAAGCAAAAATGTTGGCTTGTCTTCCATTAACTATAGTTTCCAGTTTTGCTGGAACTGGGAAACTATGGTATTATTGATGGTCATGAACCCACAGGAAAGATTTCAAGTAAAGCTTTTAAGCAACTGTTTTTAATATACAGATTTAGCACCCTACTACTCCCGTGACAGGGTGAGCTCCCGTTGCTCAGTCCCAGCTCCTGCCAACCTAGCAGTTTGAAAGCACGTCAAAGTGCAAGTAGATAAATAGGTACTGCTACAGCGGGAAGGTAAATGGTGTTTCTATGTGCTGCTCTGGTTCGCCAGAAGCGGCTTTGTCATACTGGCCACATGACCTGGAAGCTGTACGCCGGCTCCCTCGGCCAATAACGTGAGATGAGTGCCGCAACCCCAGGGTCGGTCATGACTGGACCTAATGGTCAGGGGTCCCTTTACCTTTACTCCAGTGTAACGAATACTTAGAACATCCACTTCCATTAACAAGCAGAGTTCTTTTAGAGCAAATTTGGCAATTTGGTTCACTGCCCGACAACAGCCCAGCTCCTCTCTCCCCATTTCCCAATCCAAACCATAACTGGATTAAGTTTTGCCACAATAAAAATGAATACTCTTTTTAAAAAAGTGATAAATGAACATTTAATTGAATACAATCAATCAATCGATTGATTGATTGAATACAATGCTTTAAAATATATTTTTGATGAGGCTGACAGTGTGCTTTGGGCAAGATTGATGGCTGAATCAGCATTGGAATTGCTATGTAAATCTTGCATAGTGGAAAGAAACTAGGCTCCTCACATAGGAGAAAAAAGCACAAATGTTTCAATGATATATTGTAAGCTGCTGAAAAGATAGCTGCTTGTCAGTCATGGCAGAGGAGGGGCCACCTGATTTATATCTCATTCTCTTCTTTGCTACACTATGACCTAAAGCAGGGGTAAGGAAACCTGTAGGTCTCTAGATGATTTTGGACTCCCAACTCCCCATCAGACCCACTCAGTATGGCCAATGGTAAGGCACGTTGGGAGTTGTAGTCCAACAACATGTGCTAAAGGCTTCCCACAACTGACCTAAAGCTTTATTTAAAACAAATGTGTGTAGATAAAGCTGATCTTCAAGTAGCAATAAAACATTAGCCACAGACAAAGTCACAGGTCGGGGATGGGACTAGTATATAACCAGGAAAGAGTGACAGAGGATTAAGGGAAGATTGGCTTTAAAAGGAAGACACAACAATGAAATGGCTGTGCAGAGGACAACTTTATCATATTTGCTGTCAGTGTTAACCCTGGAAGCACATGTATATGCCATTGGGCAAATGAAACAAATAAAAAATAGTTTGGGACCAAACACCTCCTCTTATAATGAATACAGTACTTCAACATTCTTTGCAGTAGCATGGTGCAAGTTTAAATGGAAGCTTCCATTTCTACATCAGGCCCTTAACAAGGTCTGTGGCAACATTATTGTTCACTGGCAGAATGAGAGCTGCTTCCTTCCCCGGTGGAGGAGGGCCCAGAGCTTTGTAGCAAAGCTTGTGGCTTTGCATGCAAAACTCTCTGGTTAAAATTATCCAGTAGCAGTTGATTGAAAAACCTCTGTCCAAAATCTTCAAGAGCTGCTTCATGAGTAGGCAAAATTGCTCTAGATCAGGCATGTACAACAGGTAGATCGTGATCTACTGGTAAATCATTGGATGTTTGGTAAATCACCAGTAGATCAGTGGCTCCCCCCAAAGAAGCTAAAAAACTTTGGCTCCCCTAAAAAAAGCTTAACATCTTTGACCTGCACCCCTAAAATGACCTGAACCACCCAAAACAGAGCTTTCCTTCCTTTAAAAAAAAGCTCAACGTCACTTTCCTCTTCTCTAAAGAAGTTCAACAATTTTTACATGACCCCCCCCCCAAAAAAAACCAGAGCTTTCCTTCCTAAAAAACACTCAACAACTTTGACCTGAACCCCCGAAAAGGGGGTAGATCACTGCCACTTTTTAGTAGATCACAGTCTCTTGGAAGTTGGCCACCCCTGCTCCAGATGGACAAATATTCTGATCTGCTATGAAGCAGCTTCCTGTGTTCTTAGTGGCTGGTTTGATTCTCATTTCTAACTTCTTCAGCAATGAATTCTAGGCAAGATATATGAATAGTTGCATGAAAATTAGAGTTCATTGTATTTCATATATAGAGAAAACTAGGGTCTCAGACACTGATGTTGAAAACTAACTTTCTCCCCCCGCCCCTCTAAATTTTAAAGCTGAATGCTTTTTCCTTTCCACCACATGAATTCCCAAAGAAAATGCTCACTCAATATTATTTCTCTACACCAGTGGTTATCAACTGAAGCTCCACAGACACCCAGGGATTCTACGTAACCCACCCAGGGAACCCACTGCACCATTCACATAACAAAAACTACTTCAGAGATATCAAAATTCTCACAAGTAGGGAATCCATAGCTTGGCTTTTGAAAAACGGGGCGTCCACAGTACTTTGCAAATTGAGAACCACTGCTCTACACTCATGGACAAATATGAGAGGTCAAAATGCTACTCTGGTGAAGCCTAAAACATATGAAACTTAAAGGCTTATCCACACTGTGCTCTGTAGCTTTCCTAGAGAAAGCCCACTCTTTACCACTGAATCGGAGCAAATGGCAATCCATACAAAACCCAAATTGTTTGTTGTGCTTCAGCTTTAAAGAGTGGGTTTTTGCAGGGGAAGCTCAGGGTGAAAAAAAGAACCCGCTCAGACACAGAGCTTTAAAGCACAGACCTGTGCCTGGAAAGTACAGGGCAAAGGTAAGTATGGGCCTTCAGCCCTAGCAGTGTCACTAACACTTACATGAGTCTGTAGCAAAATAATTTTCCCTCCCTTAAATAATAAAATATGATTTAGTATTATAAGCAGACAGCTGAGTATTAAAAAAAAACCCGAACGATCATTTCTCTTTTAAGATTATTCTCCCGCATTCTAAAAGAGATTTTTAAAATAGCCTGCTGTACAGCACTTTCCCCGCCTCCACATTTCTAAAGCAGTCACATGTTTGCTCAGAAATGTGGGCGAAAGGGCACGGCACTACAGAGCATGTGCGTTTATGTAGAAAAAAATGTAGATCACTACTGCAGGGAAAGCAAAAGCTATACAAAATTACGCAAAGGAAAAGATGAGGAAGCTTTTATTTCGGTTGCTGGCATGTCATTTGGCAAAGCACCCTTGGCCAGGCTTTGCTAAAGGAAGGGTAAAGATTTACACACACAAACACTACACACACACACACACACACACACACACACACACACACACACACAAGGCTTGAGACAATCTCTCCACTTAGCATAGTTCTCCCAAGTTCTCAATGCCAACAGCATCTGTGCTACATCTGAATGATTTCCTCTGTAGCCATACCAATACGCTTTAAGGGAAAATAGCACAATGTGTTCTCGAAAGGAATGGATGTAACTATTCCGTTGTCTCAATTGATCAAAGGAGCAATTCAAGATGTGTTGTTGCAGTATCAAGTAAAAATGATTTAAAGAGAAGTAGTTACTGTTAATAGCAGTATTAGTTGTTTTTTTACTGACCTGTAACAAAACACAATACAAAAACAGCACACAGTCAGGAATACGAAACAGAACAGATTTAATATCTGTAAGAAGCAAAATGTCCAATCTCTGTTAACGCAGTATATGTAAATATTTATATTGTTTACAATTCTGCTACCAACAATGATGGTTATCTTTTAGCCCAACATGTCCCTGATCCATACTGAACATTTAGCCCTTCTGAAGACTTTAGTACATGAGGTATTAGAAAGCTATGTATTTTATAGCAGATTCATTAACTTGACCCCAGAATTTTGGTTTCCCTCCAAACCAATGCCAAAGTTTTGTGCTTAATGAAGCTTTTCTATAGTGTCAGATCTAGAAAACTAGAACTATTCCATTAGACAACAGGGTGAAGTCCATTACTGTGCCATTTCACTCCACTGTGCCATTTCATTCCACAATGAACTGCTTTCTCCCTGTGGATTTAGGTATCCAGTCACTGACCTTGGGCTAGGAAAATCAGAAGATTCCCTGCAGTTTTGGATCAGTTATTACATTCTGCTGATCTAAGTGCCTGCAGTGTTTGCAAAATTCAGGGCAACAAGGACTCAAACAATAGGAAAAGACCCATAACGCATTCAAATACTGTAATGTAAAAGTGGAGAGCCACATTTCCTCAAGAGCAACTTTCAAGAGGTTGCACACCTGTGGCAGGTGTGGTCAGAGCAACAGTTGAGCCATACAAAAGTTGGGCATTTCTGCACAAATACACCACCTTTCTTCAGCAAAGCAAAGAAGAGGCATTGTCACAGTTCAAAGACACAATCAAACCAGGCAAAAACACTTGAGGAGGTTGCTGAGCAGGGCAAGTGAGGAGTATGGTCTAGGGCAGGCATCCCCAAACTTCGGCCCTCCAGATGTTTTGGACTACAATTCCCATCTTCCCTGACCACTGGTCCTGTTAGCTAGGGATCATGGGAGTTGTAGGCCAAAACATCTGGAGGGCCGCAGTTTGGGGATGCCTGGTCTAGGGCAGGTATGGCCAAACTTGGCCCTCCAGCTGTTTTGAGACTACAATTCCCATCATCCCTGACCATGGTCTAGGGAGATTGCCAAGAGATGCACAGAGTATGGCTGCATTTAGCCCCCAGACCTGACATTCAGTACCCCTAAAATAATACAAGCACTATTTAGAAAAAAGCAGAGTAGATGGTAAGACCCCTGCCCTCAGCCTCGTTGATGTGGTCCAAAGACAACATATTTGGCACCAGCCTGGCTGCAGGATTTTCCAGAAGGAGGTGTACAAGGCACCATCCAACTGTCTTATGAACTCCACTCTGAATTAGTGTTTTCTTCTCCAAATGGGCTATCTTCCCAGGTGGACAAGCTCCATCTGCCCCTCACTTTCCTCTACAGCATGTGAAGACCGCCTTCTTCCACTGGCCCCACTATTGGTCTCATCTGCTCAATCCACTGTAGCCTGTCTTCAAATGCAAGGGAAGTCTCTGATACATCAAGGGTTTAATGACCATCAGCTACTCTCACCTGACTTAGCCAGTTAGTTGAACCCATTCCTTGCTTGTGGCCACTGTCACATGCTAACAGCCTCTAGAAGCCACAGCTGAGAGCTGAGTGCAGGGAGCTGAGTGCAGGGTTGGGATCAAAGGTGGACAAAGTAACCAAGAAAAAGTATGTTTCCCCCAAAAGAAGAACTACCATGGCTACAAAGAAAACACAGCAGAGAAGAATGCCAACCTGAAAAGGCTTGCACAAGCTAGAGAAGGAAAAGGAGTAGAGAGTTACTGGAAACTAATCTATGGCTTGGAACTCTAGAAATATTGTGTGTGCTTTTCTGGAATGCAGCACATTAGATGCCAATGTCAGAGAACTAAACTCAGATTCTCAATGTAGCTACACAGCAGCTGCAAGTCACATCATGAGCCAATGGACAAACAGAAACCCTACGTGGCAAGGAAAACAAAGCAGTACAAAACAGCAGGTCAGCCAAGGACAATGACACAGACAGCTGTGCAAGTTCACTTGCGCTTTCCCATCAATAGTCTAAAGGTAAGCAACTCTTTGAAAGCACCCTGTTTTTATCATAACCTGCAAGAAACATTAAAGGTTAATAGATCAATAGGCTTTACTCAAACCTAGAACAACCGGTTGTATTCACAGAGTTTATTTTAATGAAAGAACAGGTATATTTTAATGCAAAGCCATATGAATATGCAGAGATGCTTTTCTCCTTTCTGAAATCTACAAGCTTCTCATTCACTTCTAGGGGGCAACATAATCATTGTGGCATGCCCCAAGATCCTTTGCACCAAACTGGTACAGAATGCTGTCTACAATTCACATGTGACATGCTGGTATTGGTAATACCCATCCCAGAGAAGGTGGCTAAGACTAAGGGGCTCAGGACATGACTAGAGAAAGCAGAGAGGCTCCCCACTTAAAGTCAGCTGGCCTCTCCCACCACAGGCATGCTGGTAACAGCAAGGTTCTTAAATTAATGCTCCTCGAGGTTACAAATTTCTTGCCTTGATTAGAATTGGTATTTCTTCATGGGGCGAATCATAAAATCTAGATAAGAAGTGTACTGCTGATACTGAGCATTGTCAAATTACTGTAAGAGTAGTGGTCATAAAGAATGATCTATTATCTAGCTATTATCTATGTGTTCCTTAGAAAGAACAGACACTAGTTAATAATTACCGCTTCAGTGTGGTTGCTGCCCCATATGTTGCGTATGTTAACAGTGAGACCACATGGAAGGTGTCTATTGTTGCCTCCAATGTCAGAACCACTAGGAGTGCAATTTCCCCATTACATACATTACCATGACAGCATGGGAAGCAGCCATGTAAATGCACCACCCATTTCATTAAGGTATGAACTGGCTATAGGTCAGAGCGCACACACAAGATCCAGTATGAAAATGCTATCATGTTCGATTACTCATAAAAGTGGTTAATAATTTTCAGAATAAGACAATGGGACCACCCCTTCCTTGTTGTAATAGAAACTGGTCTTATCATCTGCAGGACATGCTGAAAAGTAAGTTGTGTTTGTTTTTAACTGCACTATAAACAGTAGTAATTTCAACTGCATTTCAAAGCAGTTTTCCTCAGACTTGTCCTTCAATTATAAATACTCCACTTGAGAATAAAGGAAGAGAACTTTGGCTTTACAACTTTGGGTGTATGCACATAATTCTTAAGAGACCACTGCAAATATTTCTCAAGTTTTAGATATGCAAAGAGATAGCAGAAAAACTGACAGATTTGAAGAAACACGCACCAAACCACTTTGATTATTTAACTTTTTATGAGTTCCTTTCATTGGTTTACAAAATTCTCCAATAAACAGAAAAAATCAATAGTTATTCTCTGTATTTAAATAGCCTCATTTTGTAAAAGATTGAACTGTGTTTCCCAAGTACTCAATTACTATGTTACACCAAAAGGAACAAAAAGGGCGAGAAACCATGGTTATCATGCCAAGGATGGCAGGCACACCGATTAATTTATTGGACGAACAAATCTAACAAGCACAAAACACATTAAAATCTAACAAATGTATTATGACGTAATTGGTTAATCTCTAAGGGAGCACAAACTCTTGCTTGTATCGGCTACAACTGAGTAATATGGCAACCCATGTGGGAGTCTAACAGGAGATAGAAAGTACTAAACTTTACTGTCAAATATCAGAATACCTATTTTTACCACAAAAATGGTTATATAAAAGGAAAATAACTGACTTTCATGAAATATGTCCCCAGATCCTTAGAGCTGGCAGTGAAGACGACTTATCTACAACAACAGGGCACGCTGCTGCTTTTGCTTTTGTACAAATGAGTATTTTCCAGAAGCAATACTTCAAGCAGGAAGACAGCGTCTACTACAGTATTTCCGTTTCCAGCAAGAAAACATACTTGACCTACAACGAGTTCCCAAAATAGTGCCTTCTTGTGCCTTTTCTTCAGTCCGGCCTCTCATCCCCACCCCCCGTTTTATTCAGCCCTGGTGATTTAATTTTATGGAGTCATGCAGTATGTCATCGGAAAGGCACTTCTGCAAAGCAGCGTACTTCTTGAAACCCCGCCCTTCCTCCACAGCAAAGAAAGATCACATGACAGACTCAGAAAAGTAGGCAAAAGGTTACGCTGATGCACACAACACACCACCAAACTACAAAAGCTCCGCTTGCCTTTCACGCTCTAGCCTTGATTCTGTTTCAACATCCCAATTCTTAGAAAAGGGAAGCACCACCAACTTCCCAAGAAAACTATAAAGCACTTTGAATGACTCACACATACAAAAGGAAATTCACAGTACGACTAAAATTCAGTGCTTTCTTAAACACAAGCTAACCCGGCAGCAAATTCAACCCTCCGATTTATAGAAGTATAACATGGATATACAATATGGGGTGCAGGGAGTGAGAGAACAGGATACACTTCCCTCTCTTGTGCAGCTCATTTCTTGATTATGCCCCTGTCCTGCACCCTAATACTTTTCTAGGTCCCAGGGCTTTCAAAAGGACATACTGCACATCCACATAACTTTGCGTAGGATTAAAAATTCGTATAGCACAATCCTATGCATGTTCACTCAAAGACCTACAAAGTTCAATGAGACTCCCATTTAAGTGTGGATGGAAGAGAAAAGCATGAAAACCTATTCTGTGAGGTTTCTTGTAACCTCGAGGCTTATTTTCACTATTCTTTCTCTCTCAGCATCATGCACTTTGAGCGACCACCACTCAACTTTGGGAACAGCATAAAGTGCTGCCTAGCCTTCTTAAAACACAATGCATTCATGAGATGCCCCCGCTTTTCAAATGCTTCATTGTTATGGCCCCCAGCCTCCCTATGCCAAGTGTGCATTGTCTGGTGAAATACTTTATGTCTAGCTGAGTACGTGGAAGGCTAAAATCCCACCCACCTCTGATCAGTGACAGCCTGAGATATTTTGCTACCATAGGCAAACGTCCTGACAGCACCCCAACGCGCCCCTCCCCCCATCCGGATCCCCACTCCATCCCCACCACTGCAACTGTACTCTCACCTGTGACTGTGCCCACACTGCCTCCACAATGCAGTGGCAAGGGCACAGCAGGCAATGGTGCTGTGCCAGGGGTGTGAGAAGCTGCAGTGGAACTGGCAACGGTGCAGCGGTGGGGGTAGGGAGGGGGTTGGGTCTGCCGCCTGAGGCAAATTATTTCACTTCGCCTCATGCCCCCTGCTGCTGCTGCCGCCTTCAAATCTCCCCTGCCTTGAATTCAGCATTGTTGACATTTCAAGGTATTCCACAGTTTTCAAGTTTGGTTTTTGCACAGAAACGGGAACATCCAATGTGTAAGCTTCCACCTGCCCTATATTACAATGAAGTGTTACAGGACTTTCAAAACCCTAAGCTAAGATGGTCATTAGCTCCTCTGTTGCAGAGGTGATGTGGTTAGGTCACAGAAATCTCAAGCAGGAATGAGCATTTGGCTTAACGCACATTTGATGGCACTGCACATAACTACTTTTTATTTTGTCCATACTAAGACTATTCCTAATCTGCAGCTACGTGAGGAATCAATTACATGCTTGCAGCTAATATTGAAGACACTTTCCATTTAAAAGTGTGAGAAACAGGATCCTGCTTATTCTACCTCACTCAGCTATTCCAGTTATACTAGAACTACCACATTGCTCACGGCAATTTATCCCAAATGTATAGGGCCATGGTTAGGGGGTTGGCGCAGTAAATTATTTTAAAAGAAAATGTTTAGATGTTCCTCACAGAAGCCCACTAAGAAGCCATCATAATCATCTCTAAGCAGCAGCCAAGATATAAGCTCAGCCATTGTTATGAGAAAATCATATTAAAACAAAAGTTTCCTTAAAACCAAAGTTTGCATAATGCCCTGTGTTTCCTCAGTATTAAATGAAGGTCTACAAGTTCCTGCAAGGCTCAGGTTCTTGGCAATATGCACAGCTGCAGGCTCCAGAATTACAGCATTAGTGGTTTATAAGGATAGGTTTACCTGTACACAATGCCCAAAGATTATGTATTATTTGCCCAATTCCAAAATACACCCCCACTGCTGTCAACTCATTGCTAAAAGCAATGTTCTCAAGAGGTGTGACCAGTTCATTTTCCCCACTATTTGTATTGTATAGGAGCTGCCCTTCCTCTGCAAAATGCACACTAGGGAAACAGGGGGTTTAACTGTACTTGGGAAACATTCTAGTTATATATTATGAAAACTACAGCTGCAATTCTACACATACCTATCTGGGAGTAAGGCTCATAGCTGTCAAGTTTTCCCTTTTCTCACGAGGAAGCCTATTCAGCATAAGGGAATTTCCCTTTAAAAAGGGAGAACTTGACAGCTGTGGTAAGGCTCTTGAACCCAATGGGCTTACTTTTGAGACCAAACTGTAAACTATCCAGTGATTTTAAGGGGTGTGTTTTTTTTAAAAAGAAACAATTTGATTGCCTGACTTCTAAAGAAGTTCCCTCCCCCCCAACCCCCCCCCCCACAATGTTTGTATGTCAGTGTATGTCATTGATAATATCAAAGGGTATAGTTTCCTGTCAAGGTGAGACAAGATTTGTTTATTATATGTTGTCAGCCACTCCTCAGAGAAGACCATATTGTGAGCAACCCGGACTTGAAGAGACTATCATTGATTTCAACAGAGCACTGTTTGCTCAGTGGTTCTTACATAGTGGGAAAAGGTTTCAGCTAACTTCAAGTAAAAGCTGGAAGGGAAAAAAGTATTTTAATAGCACAATCTCAAGCAATGCTGCTGTGTTCAGCTGGGCTTGCATCCAAGTTAAGGGTACACCATGCAAAACTTCAGTCTAAATTTCCGTTGCCTAATCTTTGACAGGCCTCGATGAGCTCAAGGGGAGCAAATAGTTCTGCTCCGTTAGGCAGCAGAAGACCCTCCTCCTGTCCCAGCTTGCTGCATTAACGGAAGAAAGATTATAAACCGCAATTCTCTTGCACACACAGGAACCAAGAAGGCAAGTTTCTCCCCACCCTGTGATGTCCTTCCTCCGCCAAGCGCCAGGGAGCCGCGGAAGAGGAAGGCGCTCACGTGGGAAGGGACTCTCTCGCGCACGCCGTCTTTCTCTCCCCTAGACAGTCCCTCAGACAACGAGCGGAGCACCCTCCGGACACGGGAACCCCGGGGTACATTTGCTCGCGCTGCACGCCGGGCACTCCCCGCCCCAGTATCGTCGCCCCCTCCGGGCCTCGCGTGCTCCTCTATATGCGCGCGGGGCCACCCTCCCTAAACTAGCGGGAGAGAACCGAAAGACACCAACCGCGGATGGGGCGGGGAGAGGAACGCGGGGGGGGGGCACAGAAAGATTCAACTTACGGACTATCCGGCGAGGAGGGAAAGGGGCGCCTCCTCGCAGGCGGCTGTGAGGAGACGGAGAGAGGGCGCGCAAGAGTGCGCGAGGGAAGCCCGCGCGCAGTGCAGCACCCTGGAGCGCCCTTGCCGCTGCTGCTGCTGCTGCTACCGGCTGGGTCCGGATTGGCCGAGCTGCCAGGAGAAGGGCGGGGCCGGGGCCGAGAAACGGGAATTGCCGCTCCGGGGTGACTGGGCGGGGAAGGAGGAGGCAGCAGCGGGCGCAAAGTGCGAAGCCGGAGGAGGAGGAGGCGCGGCAGGGGCGCGTTCAGGCAGGGCGAAGGCAGCAGTGGGGCGGAGCTCGGAGGAGCGGGGGGGGGGAGCCGGCTTCTGCCCTCGCGCGCGCCTCCGAAAGAAAGAAAGCGGGGCTCTTCTGGGCTTGAAAGGAGAGAGGAGGGCTCCCTCTTTCTCCTACTGGAGCGCGCCTGCAGTACTGGTAGTCCGAGGGAAGAGAGGACGGGCTTTCCAAGCCCCTTTTCTCTCCCCGCGGAGGAAGCGACACAATCCCGCTGTCCCAGTACCTCCACTCAAAGCCCCGGGAACGGAAACGTGGCGCGTGGCGCTCCCGGGCCTGGCGGGGCGGGAGGCGACGGTATGGAAAGGCAGCGAGCTGCCGGCCTTGAGACGGGAGAAAGGCTCTGGGCCTTCGCCAGCAGCCCTACAAGCTGGGCACTCCAGAAAATTATGCCTTTCGCGGTGCTGAGGAGGAGAACTGCTTTCCCCGAATGCTGCTCAGACATGCCATGCCAAATTGTCCTGCTAGGAAGGCAGGATAACATACATGCACAAAGCAATATTAACCCACCAGTGTAGAAAGTTTTGCGAGTTTTGTAGTTTCCAGCAGAAGAGCAGTGATTAAACCATTACAGTATAGCCAGATGGATGGAATGGATGAAATGAGAACCCACCTGGATCCTCTCCATATATGAAAACTTCTTTGTACTTTAAATAATGAGCCCTGAAAAGTGATCCTTAAATTACATTTAGGGACCTGCGTTTAGGGATCACCAGTGACCATCAGTCAAATACAGTACAACAGGGCATGACACAGTCTGGATTAGAGGTTGGGTGAACCATTGTCCACAAAAGGAAGACAAATGCTTCAGATTCCTCTCTGTTGAAAGGTGTAGTAGAAACTATTGTCATGGAATGCGGATTTGTTTTGAACTGGTAACTTCAAAGTACAGTTTTTGCTTGTCATTTGTGGGTTGAGTAAAATAGTGAAATGGGGCAGCAGACTGAAGCAAACCCCACATTAACACCAGAGCTGTGGGCCCATTCACAGCCCTTGCGAAAGGTAGATCTGTGTTGCGTGATAGAGATCGACAATGTTCTTCTAGTTGTTTGGGAGTGCATATCCTATCAGCCCCAGTCAGCACTGGACTGGCTTGACTAGGATGGATGAGAGTTGTAATCCAAAACATTGTTGGGGCATTTGAACCATCATCTCCCAGATTCTGGACCAACACTCTAGATTGTAGGGGTGGTTTGTAGGAGATAGTTGGGACATTCTCCTCTGTGAGGGGTTGGGGCTCTTTGGTCCTGCTCTAAGAGCTGTCTTTTGCTCTGATGTGGCTGATAATATTTTTGAGGAATTTGAGTTTTCTGGAGAACACCACATTCCACAACCAGAATCACACAGGTGAGGAGGGGAGGCATGGCGTGAGACAGCTGACTGAAGTGGACCTCATATTCACACCATGGCTGAGGGCCAACTCATAGGCTCCTCTGTCCTTGAACTACCAGTAGTTTAATTGCCCACAATACAAGAATCAATTCAATGTAGCATGGATAGATATTTCAGCTTGGGTGACAACAGTTTACATGTTTCTAGAGAATGAAGTCAAGTTTATTAGCTCTTATAAGCAAATAAGTTTTTATTTTGCCTAGCTACGGTAGTATAAACATCACAATAATTTCCTATATATTGAACCCATTTTCCTATTTGCAACAGGCAGTTACAGTTCAGAATTAGGATGTCGCCATAGCAACGTACCTTGTAATGAATGACCTGTTTGGAAAGTAGATTGGCATTAACTGAACTGTCACGCTTGCTCAAGAATGTAGGTCAAAGGTACTGGAATCGTTCTAGTACTTGTTCAGCTGCTTAGGTTAATAGGTTTTTCTATAAATCTGTCAACATGCAAATACTGCATTACGCCCTTTCATGAAATTACAGGAAACTGCTAGAGAACAACATTACATTTTCTCCAATGGATGAAAGAGTTAAAAGTTTGAATTGCAAAATGTGAGTTAGCTGCAGGACAGCAAAATGTGGCCACTGGCAAATATAGTAAGAGTGACTTATCACACTGAATACCACTCAGAGGCCATAGAGCCTTGTCTGACATTGTCCTTAGGCCATACTCTGAGCCTGAGAGGTTGAAAGTCTTGTATTTGTATAGGCCACTGGCCATAACATTTTGACAATGCCTCTCTATGCCTTAGTAGAATGTGGCCTAGCTGATGTTTGGGATGCTCTTGGTTTTGCTGCAGAATGGGGCAATGCACCCAGGATTGCAGATGTGGGGAGTCTGTGACCCTCCAGAGCTTGTTGACTATAACTCCCATCTTCCCCGACCACAAGCATTGGCTACACTGGCTGGGGCTGATGAGAACAGGAGTCCATCAACATCTGGAGTAGCATAGGTTCCCCATCCCTGAACACTTTGGGACAAAATAGCCACGTGGAAAATCCACCTACATTGTGTGATCAACAGGTTGAAAGTAAATGCAGTGTGTTCCTCCTGCATAACATCTGCTAGAAGCTTTTCTTGTGTTATATGTATACACTGTCAGTAGGTTAATATGATTTATGCTCTAAGCATGCCAAAATAATAATTACAAACTAAACAAAGAAATAAAACACACACAACCTTATCCCCAATGCTCTGTTGCGGTTGAGGTCTTAACCTACAAATTCCTGCCTTGTAATGTCAACCCACCTTTATACAGGAACAAAGGATGATGTACACTACTGGCCCACCTAGCTCAGTATTGTCTATACTGACTGGCTGCAGCACTCTAGGGTTCCAGACGGGGGACATTCCCAGGCCTACTTGGAGATACCATTGGGGACTGAGCCTGGGACCTTCTCCATGCAAAAGAGGTGCTATATCACTCAGCTACAGCCTTTCCACTAAATATTCTAGATCTTGAGGTTCTGAATACAGTAAAGAGCTGATTTAAATAGGAATGCAGGAACATGCCTTCTACTGAGCCTGGCTGCTGATCTGTCTAGCTCAGTATTATTGTCTACACTGATTGGCAGCCGCTCTTCAGGGTTTCAGGCAGGGTGTGTTCCTGGCTCTACATGGGAGAGCCGGAGCCCTTCCACTTGTGGCTTTGATCAACCTCCAGTGCAGTGACTACACACATCCTATATTTCCTTTTAATCTGTTGCCAAGTTTGATGCTTATCTAGGAAAATCTGGTTGTGAACCAGAGCCCTGTGGGTTACCGTGTCTCATTGCTTCCCCGCCTATTTACCCTTCTGTTATTGGTCTTTGCTGAGCTTTGGAAACATGGCGATTTTTTCGTTCCTACAACCTGGAACATGGTGACTGAGTACCCACACAACCTGAAGACAGTCCCTGGGAAGCACAATATTGAGGCAGACCACATGAAGATATGATCAGCTGTTGATCTGCTATTACTGCTAAGTGCTGTGCCTTCCTGAGAGCTTTTTTTTCATGCTTCAGTACCCCAGCTGAAGTGATGAGTTGGTTGCACTTGAAGAGTTACACACCAATGCACACACCACTGCAGTATCTGCATTATCATCACGAAAAAGCAATTCTGCATAGTCATGCATGCTACTTGGGAGCCCGTCTTAGTTAGGCAGCCTAGCCTGCATGCTTGTCAAAAATATTGAGGGGGCATGGAGAGAGAGAAACAACTGATTCCTTTGCCCTCACTGCCCTCCCTAAAGGAAAGTGCCTGCTTTCACTTAAGCACATTAAAGAACAAGTTGCCTTAAAAATGTTTTTATGGAAAGATTTTCATGGATAATAAAAGGAAAAGTTGTAAAGGGACCCCTGACCATTAGGTCCAGTCGTGACCGACTCTGGGGTTGTGGCGCTCATCTCGCGTTATTGGCCGAGGGAGCCAGTGTACAGCTTCCAGGTCATGTGGCCAGCATGACAAAGCCGCTTCTGGCGAACCAGAGCAGCGCATGGAAACGCCGTTTACCTTCCAGTACCTATTTATCTACGTACACTTTGACGTGCTTTCGAACTGCTAGGTTGGCAGGTGCTGGGACCGAGCAACGGGAGCTCACCCCGTCGCAGGGATTCAAACCGCCAACCTTCTGATCAGCAAGCCCTGCCTAGGCTCTGTGGTTTAACCCACAGCGCCACCTGCGTCCTTTATGGATAATAAAGGCACATATAATGTCTCTGTTTTCAGTTCGTAGAGACCTGTCTGCAGATCAGTTATACTTGGTGTGAGAAGTTGCTGTCATAGGCTATGTGAGGTTGGGCAGGGGGAGATAATGATTTTTCCTTCTTTTGCATAGTTTATGGGCAGGATTTTGTGTCATTGTCATGTGGATAGGTTCCTCATCAATTTGTTTATTAGTTTTTGTTGGTAGTGAGAGAGATTAGGGAGCCCAAGGCATGGTTGGTTGCAGAAGAAAGTTGCCTTTTAAAGAGTATGACTCAACCCTTGCAGACATGGGGGGTGAGGTACTGAGAAGTCCCCCCTGTTTCATTTTATCCATTGTCAATTATCACAGGGCTCCACTTCTAGTAGTCTCCCATATAAGCAGAATGCAAAGGGTTAGTAAGAACATTAAAATACCTTTGGACATTTAACAAAGTGACAAAGTCATACGGATGGAATTAATGCCTGCAATTCACTCTTGACTTCTTTACAAACAGAAAAGGGCAATGCTAGCCAGTAACACTGCTTTAAACTACTTTCTATAGCTGCTGGTTTGCCATCAATACCTATACTTGTGGCAAAAGTCATCATAGTTCCAAATAAACCAGAATGAATCCCCCACCCATTTCGCCAGGAAGTACCGTAATACTGTAGCTGCTTGGGCTGTTTCTGAACTATAATGCAGCCAAAGCCTAGATCAAGGTAATGGCAAATAAAATGCCACTCCAACTTAATAATGAAAGCTGCAGCTGATGTTGCAGCTAAATCCCATTAGCCACTGTATTCTTGCCAGCCTTTTATGTAGTTTCGGAAGCAAATCTTTTAAACAATTATATCTTTGGAAGAGGTAAAAATAAGGCAGCATGGGTGAAAGAATGGGAACCCTTCAAGAGTCTTGCACCCTGGTCCTCATGCACACATGCTTGCTGGAAGTAAGTCCTATTTAATTTAACGTGGCTTCACTGTCAAGTAGCTGTGCATCCTTCACTATATGCAGGTCCCACAATAGTTTACATGAACTAGCATTATCAGGACGGACACACACACACACACCCTGCCGCAAAGCTAGATGTGTCCTGATTTCTACTGTGTACATATGTGGGGCTCTCATCCCTATCTGCCTTCACAGCTTCCCCTCTTGCAGCTAACAATGGGAAAGCACCATTAGGACACACAGGGTTGTTTAAGTGGATGAAAGCCCTCATGCTTACCTATGTTAGGTTTTGGGTTTTTTTTAAAAAAAAACATATATGGTATGGCTATTTCGTTTATTCAGCCGTATCTAGGGAGATTATGAGAGGAGGAGCTGGAGTTGGAAGAGTGCTTGGAAGCTCTATTGCCAGAAGGGTGGGAGCTGGTGGTGACTCAGGGAATCTGTGAGGGACAGGGGATATCGCGAAGTCCCTCCCCTCCTGAGTTCAAGCCCATCCCCGAGCACAGGGGAAAGCAGAGAGAGTTCCGATGCCAGTGGGGAAGCAGGAAGTCGGGGCCGAGGCTCAGGCAAGGTAGAGGAGCCAGGGTCCCAGGTGGGACAGGAAGGGGCGAATAAGGGGGGGAGACCCATCCCCCCAACTCCGGAATTACGCAGAAAGAGGAGGGGAAAGAGGATGGGTCTGCCAAAGCTTTTGTGTTGGAGAAAGACGCGCCAAAAGCCATTCGGAGGTTCTGAAACCGACTGACCACATCACTCCGTGTAAATAGCAATGACTTCAGCACTGTAAATACGCAGCACCAATAAAAGAATAAAATGCAGAGCTGCGTAGCGTCGTTACTCTGAAGTAGCCCACTCTGGCCACTGTGACAGAATCATTCATAGGGCGGAGGATATTTGGAAGGGTGAATTGTAAGTGTGCCAGCAGACACCACAATATGCACTGAGGAGCTCCTGGTATATAAGTCCTTTACCCAAAAGATAATATTTGCTTTTTATCCTTTTCCCTTTCTACCCATTGTACTTCCACTTCTGGATTGTCAAGTAATTGATTTCACAAGGCACAGGAAACACAGGATTAACTGTTCCCTGTCTGCAGAATGAAATATGTGAAATAGCCCAAGAAAATCTATTTTTTTGTTGTTGCCTAAGGGCTGAGCTACACGTAACTATTAAATACACCTTTGCATCTAACATGCAGGTGGGTTTTTTGTTTCTTTTTCTTTTTTAAAAAATGCAGATTGCTCCAGTGGGGGTGGGAGTAACCTAACCCTTTTCTCTTCATCTTCAGTCCCTAGCAAATTTCCTCTTCTGAAGCAGATAATTCTAATCAAAATTATAGAGAAATGCTGCCAGGCTCCTTCAGCAGCAAAACGGAGCTGGGATGGGGAAGTAGAAATCTGTCACCTCATCAGCAATATTATGCTACCCACCCACAAATTATTTGAAACACTTCCGAAAATCCCACATCCATGGTTGCCCTCATGAAAGTGGGGAGATAATGTAATGTCTTGTTTTGCCCTAAAGCCCTCACTGAAACTCTTGCTGAGTGCTGTGGAACTTCAGAATCTTCAATCCTTGTTGCTTTGTTGGTGCATCAGCAAAAGCTGTTTAATGTTAACCTCTTACTTGCTATGAAATTCTCACTGAATATTATGAACTAGTACACAACCAAATCAGGAGACTGGGTCGCTTCCAGTCAGTGCTTTTATTTTTCAGCAAAATAAGTAAATGAGGTGCTGGCTCCCACTTCTTCTAGATAAAAGGCTGGTGAGTGCCAGCACAAAATGGCTGCCCTGGGCAGGAAAACAGAGGCAACAGTACAGTCATACCTCGGATTAAGTATGCTTTGGTTTGAGTACTTTCAGTTTAAGTACTCTGCGGACCCGTCTGGAACGGATTAATCCACTTTCCATTACTTTCAACGGGAAAGTTTGCTTCAGGTTAAGTACGCTTCAGGTTAAGTACAGACTTCTGGAACCAATTGTGTACTTAAACCGAGGTACCACTGTACTCTGTACCAGTGAGTATATGGAGACATGGAAACTGCCACACAAGCCTAATGAGTTGCAATTAATGCTCCTTTGGACTGGGGAGATCCAGGGTTAAATTTCTACTCAGTCATAAAGCACACACCTCACAGGGTTGTTGTGAAGATAAACTAAGGCAAAGGAGAACCATGTACACTGCCTTAAGCATCTTGGAGAAATGGTGGAATATAAATGTAATAATCTTCTTGGGTGATCACTCGTAACTCAGTAAGATTGTCTTCCATAAGCATGTTTTCAAAAGTGAGTCCATAAGTGACTGTGGAGGCCAATTCTGGATCCATATGTCCTTCCATTGTAGGGACATAGGTTTCTGGGCGGGAGTTGATCATGGTGAGACTTTAAAATGTAACAATAATACTTATACAATGGCAAATGCATATTTGCTTAAACATGTACCTTCTTTGAAAGTTGGTATACATGTCCATATTATGCCAATTCTGCCTGCCCCCAAACCCCCCCTTTTTCTTACAGTGGTACCTCTGCTTAAGAACTTAATTTGTTCTGGAGGTCCGTTCTTAACCTGAAACTGTTCTTAACCTGAGGTACCACTTTAGCTAATGGGGCTTCCCACTGTCGCCACACCACTGCTGCACGATTTCTGTTCTCATCCTGAGGTAAAGTTCTTAACCCGAGGTACTACTTCCAGGTTAGCGGAGTCTGTAACCTGAAGCGTTTGTAACCCGAGGTACCACTGTACTACCTACATGAAACAGTTTTTGGACTAAAAAAATGAGCTGGTAGTTAGGTAGTTCCTAGTGCCACCTAGTGGACAGAATCATAATGAAATTGCTTGATGGTAACCAATACTGTACTTCACAGTGGGAAGGAATAGTGCATACAGTACATTGAAATAGAAATTTGAAAATCTGTACAGTATAGGTTAGTTGTTAAGCAGACTCCTGTTGTCCTCACAGAGTTACAGTTCATAAAGTACCCCAGGAAAAGGGATTGATGGTTAAACCACTTTCTGTGAGGGGAATAGGGGTCTCTTCACAACTTTCAGGATCCCTAACACACCGCAGGATTTCCAGGATTCTTTGTGCTTTCAATGTAAGGTGAGCATGTGGCCTTAGTTGTTTTGTGATGCTTCCCCAATACTATCACATTATCACTGTCCAGAGGGGCTATGGCCCTTTTATCACACATATGGGTGATCAAATAAGATCCCTCTTTCAAATACTGTTTGCACCTGCAAATGTTTTGGGGTGGCGTAATTTCCAATCAGTGCATATTCTGTAAGTTCTTGCTGAAATCTCATAACTTTTCATACCACAAATGTTCATGGAGAGGTGGGGAGGGGTTGTCCTGCTTTTGTTGTGTTATAGCCACCCACCTCTGGGCAAATGTAGGATTTAGTGGACATTGGGCTACTGAAGCAGCAGTTGCAGCATATCTTCTTCCCAGGTGTGATTCTTCTTTAAAACTGCTTGGTGAATATATTTTTAATTTAAAGGCCCTTTTCTGCAACTTTAAAATGAGCAGCCTGGGAAAGAATGATGTCACTAGATTAGGCAGAAACCATCTTTCTCTATTCTCTGCCCATGATAAATCAGGAAGCAATATAATATAATTTCTTACACAGCAAAGCCTCAGTTTATCAACATTCCCCTACACAAGTAATGCAGACATAACTACTCATAGCAAAATTCACACCCCAAAAGTTATGGAATAATCTTTATGATAGTACAACTGGTACTCTGCAGCCACTATGGTGATCTTTAAAAAAATCAGTCTGCCTTCAGGTAAAGGTAGGCTGGAGCTTAAATTAACACTATGCTCTATATATTTTTAAAACTTATGATACTGTCACTTCTGTTCTGTGTTGCTGGTCTAATGTGTTTTGTGTTTCTCTTCGTCTTCTTCGTCTTCTTCGTCTTCTCCATATTTTAGCTCAGAGTGAAGAACCTACAGCCCTCCAGTCTATTCTGGCCAGGAAATTGGAATCCAACAACTAGAAGGCCAAAGGTTGTGTGTGTGTGTGTTACTGAAGTTGTTTTAAAATTGTGTTACATTTATTGTGCAATGCCTTGGAGGAAATTGCGTTTTGAAAAGCAGGCCAGAAGTCCCTGAAAAATTAATCAGTCAATGTACAGTGTATTGAACAGCAAACTAAAATTGAAACTATAACATTATTTTCCAGGGTAATATTATACTATTTTCCATCTTTAAACAATATCTTTTCAGTTGCTTAGTTTCTTATCATGACTAAAATGAAATATTTTGATGTAAAAGAAGGCATTTAAGGGGAGGGGAGGCATTAGACTGTTCATAGCAGGAATAAAAACTGTTGCTTGCATTTAACCAGTTTGTTGAGGATTTAGGGAGACTAATATATAAACACTGTCACATTTTTCAAAACCAGCACAGTTCCAAGCACAGTTGCAGAAGGTTAAGCTTCTTGTATACACTTCATGCAATCTGACCTCAGGTTCCGTCAAAGGGGCCAGCTTTCAAATATATTTATGTAGTAGGTGAACTGTTGTGAAGTGTTCAATGGACTTTGTCCTTATGCAAACGGAAACTGAACCGGTGGCATTATGTTTGCCCCTGGTGTAATATGTCTGACTCCTGCAGTTTTGTGGAAGGAGCAGTTTTGACGCATTAAAGGTGAAAAGCATGACGCTGATAAAGATCCAAAAACCAATACGTACATAGTTTTGTAACCACTGGCTGTAAACATGTTTTGCAAATTATCTATATGTGTGCACACAAAGAATTTACTGCAGTGCACTTTGTATACTTTGTTTTTTTTTTAAATGAAATCAGATGAACTTTGGATAAATGTCCACATTTCCCAAAATGTTTTTTTAAATACTGTAAACATGGCAGTGGAGAAAATGAGCCAACCCCTCACTTGTTGCCTGTGTCATGGTCCTGAATACATTATAAAGAAAATGTAGTGATTAAAATATAAAGAGAAACCGACTTCCGCTTTTAAAAGAGCTATTAGTAGTTACTGATAGCTTTTTGGTTTGTTTTTTGTTATTGAATGAAAGAGTTGAAGTGGAGATGTATCGTTACAATCTATTCTCAGTGATCTGACAGATACATTTTCACTTTATTTTGTACTTGTTCACATTATCACATTTTCAATTTTTTACTTCACAGGCATGCGTACTGCCCCAAAGAAAATAAATAATAAATTGATGATGAAACAACACTAATATATCAACCACATGATGATATGGAAGCATTTATCTGAGGTTTTTTTTTTTTAAGCTTTCAGTATTACTAAAATTATCTCCAAGAAAACAGGTTGTGTGCGGGACTGGAGTGAAGGTTGAAATGAAACTTGAACTAACTGGAACAATTGACCCTAAAATTATTTTTATGATACAGAAAATCCCTTAAAAAAGAGGAATCATTCTAAATGATTCTAAATCATTCTAAAATTATTCATTTGATCTGAAATATCTGTTTAAGGATTAGCATTTGTCACTCGACTTAGATGCTGATTTATAACTTTGGATCCTAACATTCAGTAAGAAACTTGAGGATCAGCTTTTTTACCAGGTGACCCATGGATAGTTTCCAAACTATGTTCCGGGATTCCTTGGAAGTTTGCATCATTACGGTGAGATCAGTAATGATTGACCTGCTTATCTTAAATAAAGCTTAGAGCTTGCTGTCTACAATATGTATAAGCAGGATAGTGGTGGTGTGTTTTGACTACACACTCCAATCATGTGCAGTAACTGTTTCACCCAGCAGGCCTGGCTGTGCCCAAGCTTGCACTAATAGGGATGGCAGAGTAATTCAATTTAGTTTGCATTTAAAGGCAAAGTTAACCAAATTTGCATTTCCCAAAACAGTGTACTACTACTACTACTACTACTACTAATAATAATAATAAGCCACTCATCTGACTAGGTTGCCTCAGCCACATTAAAAACAATCAAACATCAAACATCAAAAACTTCCCTGTACAGGGCTGCCTTCAAATATATATTTAAAATCATATAGTTGTTTATCTGTTTGACATCTGATGGAAGGGCATTCCACAGGGCAGGCACAGCTCGAGGTCTCTGGCACTAAGTAACTCACTGACTAAGACTGCAAACCTAACCTCAGTCACTAGGGAATAAATTCCATTGAGATCAAGGAGACATACTTTTGAATAAGCAAGTGTAAGGCTTAGAGTATTTATTTTGTTTGCTAGAGGATTAGTTCAAAAACATCTTGAGATGACTTTCAATGCAAAAAAAAATTATCATTATCCTCATTGATTCATTTCTTGCCTACCCTTAACCAGAAGGTCCCAGGGTGGGATACAACTCATAGGAAAACAAAACACAAAATGATTTATTTTTAAAAATACAACCCGCAACATCAAAACAATAATTCTATTATAATACAAATTATACAAAAGAATGAAAAAGAACAGCAATCACTGCATCCAATGCACACTTACCTAGGAGAATGCCCTGTTGAACACATGCAGAGAATGGCACTGTTAAAATCTTCACTGGTGCAAGCAGCCAAAAGTGCAGAGGCTGAGCTGCAGGCCCAAACTATGGCTAGTTGTTAATGGATGGATGGATGGATGGATGGATGGATGGATGGATGGATGGATGGATGAATTGTGGGGCTATGAAAGCCCTGGCAAATCCCAGGGGACTGAGCGAATATGGAATTACAACGCCTGAAGAATGGGCATCATTTTAATATTCAGCCCGGAGTGCTTGAAATCAAATTCGATAAAGGGATAGTCCCTAAATCATAGCAAGCACCCTTAACTGGTTCTTGCAAGATACTTACCGTAATGCTGAGGAATCCTGGAGCAGAGCAGCTGTGGGCCAGTCCTGGCTTAATAAGGGTATCCTCCTAGCCAGAGGTGCATACTGCTTTTCTCCAGTATGCTATTGCACTGGAATGTAGCTTAGTATCATCTTTGTTTACAGCTGCACAAAATCTTCCCTACTGTGAGACAGCAGCATATAAAAAACAAGCATCTGATACTTAAAAGGGTTTTGCATTCCACTCAGTCTCTTCGCATGGCCTAATGAGGCAAATACTCTGAAAACTGGGGAAGCAGAACTAAGATGTTTGCTTATTTTGCACATTAGGTTGATCAGCTGCACATTTAGATAAAGTGCCATTTGTGCGGGTAGAAGTCAGAGGGCTGGCAAAAATTCAGGCGCTTGTCTGCAAAGAGTAAAAGCTCTGTTTATTTTTAGAATGTGGCTGTTAAATTTTTGCTTAAACATCATGTCATATCAACTGAAGTGCTGTGCTGCAATGCACATAATTTCATGCTATAAAACTACCCAGTCCTCTATGTGGATATTTCGTTAAGAAGCAACGTGAAGTAACTCTTACTGACTTTAAATGGCTGTGTGTTTAATTGCCCATAAATTATCAAACAAAAAAAAGGGAGAAGAGGGCTAAAAATAGGGATGGGAATGATAGTTTTGACAAATCGTGTGTGTGTGTGTGTTTGTGTGTGTGTGTGTGTGTGTGTGTGTGGTCTCTAACTCTGCAGCGGATTTCAGAGTCCAGTATCAAATCTGTACTCTAGCCTAGACACCTCAATGGATGTTGGAAGGGATCCTAGGCTTTGCCATGCATGTATTAGATCTCCAGAACATTGCTGATTTTGTCTGCAGATGTGGGCTGAATCTTTGTGTTCTGGAGACACTTCTGGGTTGCCTTAAGCTTTACCGGGCATGCTCTCTTCCAAAAGGATGCAATGATATCCCTATGCCTCATTTAAATTAGCCTGATGCACAAGTAAATAGGGCTCCCACACCTAAGATAGTTGTGTGGAATTGTTCTGGCAAGCTACACTTGCTGAAATTCCCTCTTCAACAAGATTCTCAAAGGTGCAGGAGTCTTGTCTTCCAGCTTCCCACTCGGGCACCAGAGTAGCTAAAGCCTTTCTCCAAATGTGCCAAGAGACCCAGTGTAACTTTGGAAGCCTTTGAAAAGAGACCAGAAGCATTCACAATCCAGGAGGACTGTCAAGACGAAGGTCTAATTCAGCACAGGCTTACTGCATTGGCAGAAAGGTTCATGGCGGGGAAACTGCAAACATCTGAAAGGGGCCTGGTGTAGACAGTTGTGTGTTCTCTTAATCATGGGGAAATGTGGTTGAGTAGGGGACAAATTAAGCAAAGATAATTTCTCAAGTGTCTGGCAAAGCTTTGTTTTGTACATAAATGATGTTACTATTATCCAAACTGTTCCAGGCAGGGCAGCCAGTATTTGGAATGCTTGCCATCTTTTAAATAAGATTGGAAACTGTAGGTGGGGTCTTGGGCTAGCTACCTCTTGTAAAAACATATGTATTAGTGAGGGTGCAATAGTGACAAAAATAAATAATTCTGTTGATTTATGGTAGCATTACTTGTCATGTATGGCATTTGCAAATAACTTGTACTTCCTTTCCTTATCCCTGTTCTCTGTTTTCTACATTAGTGTGTTTTTCCAATCCTCTGCTTATTTATATGTATCTATTTTCTGCCTTTTCCCCTCAGCTATGAGTTTGTATTGTATTTTTGTTTATACTGAAACGTAATACAGAATTTTTAAAACAACAATTACAGTACAGCACAGTAGTGTTAATTCTTTCTTAGCTACTGTGTCAAAATCAAGCCTGGATTTTGATGTGGATTAATGCAGACCCATCTTTTATTTTCTTTTTAATGGCTCCTAGGGATGACTGTAGGCATTTTGGAGGATCAGAAAGTCCCCATTTCCCTCAGATTCTTGCCTTCCCATCCCAAACATCACCCCACTGTCAAATTCCATCTCCCCCGACATTCTTTTTTCGCCTCTCTCCCAAGTTCCTGGATTCTCTTGACTGTTGTGTGTTTTGACTTTGGACCCTGCCCTGTCCTAGCTGACAGACTGTGTTTTCTCTGCTGTTTATGATAGCCAGGCCAGTTGGAAATCATCTGCAGGTATTGGGGGTGGGGGGAAGAGGCCACATATCCCTAATCCTTGTTTCCATGTAAAGCTGCGCACAGCCATGTGGCATGGCCTTGATAGCCTATTGAACTTAGTTGTAGCGCCCATTGCTGTTTCACATTGCAATGTAGTATTTTTAATATCGTAACCAAGGCTGGAAAGTGGAGTAGAAACTGCAGCAACAATGCCAAGTGTGCTACCCTTGGCAGGAAATTTCAATCTCAAGTGAGGCAGTAGAAAAACTATGATGATAATAGACTAGGCAGGGGTATTCAGCAAAGGTCTGCCAGAGTAATTTCATCTTGCTCAGATTTAAAGCATACCACTTGGAGGGAGACCAGAGTGAAGCTTTGTCTGATATCATCCTTAGGCTGTATTCTGGACCTAAGTGGTTGTGTATAGGCCGTAACTGTGTTTCATAAATGCCTTGCCATGTTTTCACTACACTGTGACCTGGCTGCTAATTTCTGATGTTGCTGTAGGGCAAGCTGGCAAACGTGTGGCCCTCTAGATGTTGTTGGACTCAAGGCTTCCAATAGCCCATGGTCAGTGGTGAGGGATTATGGGAGTTGTAAACCAACCACATCTGGAGGGCCATAGGTTAACCACCCCTGTTGAAAGGCAATGGGCCCATTACGGAAGAAATGGGAACCTTGTGGCCCTCCATATGTTATTGGACCACAACCCATATCATCCTTGACCACTGGCCATGCTGACAGGGAGTTATAGAAGCTGGAGCCCAACAACTGGAGCTTTCCAAGATGGCTCCCCTCCGCCGGCAATAGATCAACTCCTGCTCTGGGTGGAGAGATTTGCGGGTGTTTATTATGATCTGCTATTATTTGTTTATTTAAAGATCCATTTCCTCAAAAGTCCAAGGCAGCTAACAATCTAGAAACAACAAATAATATAAAAAGTAACAAGGAACACATTTTACAAAGGGCTGCTTTAGGTCTTTTAATCTGGGGTGATAAATATAATTTGATAGACATTTATTTAGCCAGGGGACGTGGGTGGCGGTGTGGGTTAAACCACAGAGCCTAGGGCTTGCCGATCAAAAGGTCGGCAGTTCAAATCCCCGCGACGGGGTGAGCTCCCGTTGCTCGGTCCCAGCTCCTGCCAACCTAGCAGTTCGAAAGCACCTCAAAGTGCAAGTAGATAAATAGGTACCGCTCCAGTGGGGAGGTAAATGGCGTTTCCATGTGCTGCTCTGGTTTGCCAGAAGCGGCTTAGTCATGCTGGCCACATGACCGGAAGCTGTACGCCGGCTCCCTCGGCCAGGCTTAAAGCGAGATGAGCACCACAACCCCAGAGTCCGTGACTGGACCTAACAGTCAGGGGTACCTTTACCTTTACCTTTATTTATTTAGCCTGTCATTTTTTAGTGTGTGACAACTAGTTTTTAGGAAATCTCCACACGTCAATTGAGTAAGACTGCAATTCTAAACAGACTTACAAGGCTAGAGAGTCTACTCGACCCAGTGAGATTTACTGCTGAACAAACATGTATGGGACTGCACTACATAAGCGGTTAGTTGCCTTGATACTATACTTCTTCAGTTTATTTTACAAGGTAAACAAATAGACAAACCTCTGCAAAAAAGAACTCTTACAACATGAGGAACTATAGATGATGGGGAAAGGGATGAAAAGTGGAGCCCTAAGAAATATTTCTCCACTAGATGTCTCTACTACACAACATTTGTTAACAGAACTGAAAGAAGGCCCCTGGAGAAGAGAAAATGGAATTGTGCAAGGGATAAAGGTTGGATATGAGAAGAGCAAAAGGCAGCAATTCAGGCTTTCATCCATAAGCTGCATAAGCAAAGGAACTATGAGGTCACCCAATGCAAATAAAACAGGACAAGAGTGAGAATGCTGGTTTGTCAATGTCATTGTTTAAATTTATAGATTGCATTTCTGAGAGATGTTTTGTTGATAACTTGATCATGTCTGTGTCTTTATTGTAGGTTTCTTCTTCTGAGGCTGGAGCTTGAAATGTGGGTTTCTTGTTTTTAAACTGTGTCCACCCCCTGTAATTTATATTGCTTTATTTACACTGCACCACAGAGAAGGTATTTGCCCACCTTGTGGGCCCAGTTTGTACCACTACCAAAGAGGTAGAATCATAGAATTGTAGAGTTGGAAGGGACCTTGAGTGTCATTTAGTCCAATCATCCATGATGCAGGAATCTCAGCTGAAGCGTCCCTGACAGATGGCCAGCCAACCTCTGCTTAAAAAGAGGTTGGCAGGCAAAGTGTGATAGTTGTTTGTGGGAAGTCTACAATTGTACGGTTAAAATTTTTGCACAATCCTTTACATGTCTAGCCAGAGGCAACTCCCATGGAGGGGATAAGAATGCACCTTAAGAATCTTAAGTCAGACCCATGTTTTGTATGAAAACATGCGTTGGAAGGTCATCTGAAGTCTCTCATCAGCAACATGAACCTTCCACTTGTGTTAATGCAAATCAGTGCATTACCCCTCTCTGATACCTGAATCAGCCACAAGAGAGAGATACTTTGATGGCTCTTGAACATGAAAAGGAATAGTTTTGGCTGTGGGTTTCTAGATCTTTTTGGGTCTTGGAAGCACCAAGGTGCATCGATTCATGTAAGTCAGAATTATTAAGTTTATGTGCATCTCAGTTTTTTAAAAAAACTTCACCAAAAATATATATCACTTTTTCAAACTCATCTTAGACAGCTAATTCCTCACAGGATTTACAGATGAAATAAAACATTTTATTTTTACTGCTTTGTTAGACCAAGCTCCAATCGAGCACCGGTGATTGTTTGTTTTGTGTGGAGAAAGGGAGATATAGTCAGCCGATAGCTTTCAAAACAAAAGTAAATAATGGGAGATGTATGCTCTGTCACTGGACAAGGAGAGCACACAATCTTGAAAGAATGTCTAAAAAGAGAAATGCTGAAAGGTTCATGAAATGATGAGAACAACCCTCTGCTTCCCCCCCTAACTTATTTTTAAAGGCATCCCCACAAAGGCAATTGCCCTCCTTTTTCTTTTGCTCCACAGGTAGGCAGGCTTGAATTCCCCTCCTAATTTGCAAAGTCCGTTCTCTTTTCACAACCAAATTTTGGAGACATTTATGGAAAATAGCCTAAACAATCAAATCCGTCTTGGAAAAGAAACTGCATTTTGCCATGGGATTTCATCACAAACAGCAATCTGCTGGTGGGGCGGGGGAAGGACTAAGTTGATGGGGAACCCTTTTCAGCCTTGATGGCTATATTCCCTCTGAGCAACCTTCTGAGGACCACAGGCCAGCGGGGGGCAGAGCCAGAGGCAAATGTGAGTGGAGTCAGAAATGGAAACTTTTTTACAGGAAGCTCACAATTAAGATTGCCGGAAGAAATATCAACAAATTCAGGTATGCAGATGACACAACCTTGATGACAGAAAGTGAGGAGGAATTAAAGAACCTTTTAATGAGGGTGAAAGAGGAGAGTGCAAAATATGGTCTGAAGCTCAACATCAAAAAAACCCAAGATCATGGCCACTGGTCCCATCACCTCCTGGCAAATAGAAGGGGAAGAAATGGAGGCAGTGAGAGATTTTACTTTCTTGGGCTCCTTGATCACTGCAGATGGTGACAGTAGTCACGAAATTAAAAGACGCCTGCTTCTTGGGAGAAAAGCAATGACAAACCTAGACAGCATCTTAAAAAGCAGAGACATCACCTTGCCGACAAAGGTCCGTATAGTTAAAGCTATGGTTTTCCCAGTAGTGATGTATGGAAGTGAGAGCTGGACCATAAAGAAGGCTGATCGCCGAAGAATTGATGCTTTTGAATTATGGTGCTGGAGGAGACTCTTGAGAGTCCCATGGACTGCAAGAAGATCAAACTTATCCAATCTTAAGGAAATCAGCCCTGAGTGCTCCCTGGAAGGACAGATCGTGAAGCTGAGGCTCCAATACTTTGGCCACCTCATGAGAAGAGAAGAATCCTTGGGAAAGACCCTGATGTTGGGAAAGATTGAGGGCACTAGGAGAAGGGGACGACAGAGGACAAGATGGTTGGACAGTGTTCTCGAAGCTACGAACATGAGTTTGACCAAACTGCGGGAGGCAGTGGAAGACAGGAGTGCCTGGTGTGCTGTGGTCTATGGGGTCACGAAGAGTCGGACACGACTAAACGACTAAACAACAACAACACATACCCCTCTCTGTCCTCCATCCAGACAAGTGAGAAGCATTATCAGAGCTCAGGGACACATTCCAGCCAGGCAAAAGCACTCAAGGAGAGTGAAAAGCCTCGCCAGTGAGGGGTGTGGCCTGTAGAATGTTCTGAGGGTCAGACAAAAAGGCCGGACCACATTTGAGCCCAGGGCCTGAGGTTCCCCATCCAAGCCCCATCATCCTACCCACCACTCCCTGCCCTGCAAACTGGATGTTTCAACAGATTCTGCAATAAAGAGAACAGTTCCTGGAGCTTCAAGGTACAAAATTGTTGCAGTTGCTGTAGTCCCACCAGAAGCCCTTGGACAACTTTATAATTTTTGGCAAACAGACAGTGGGTAGTTGAGTCTATTTTAAATGCACACGTTTAATAGTTCTTTCAATATACAGACCCTGGAAACGTTGCAGTGGATTGGAAACTCTTTTCAGAAAAAGAACTTCCTTGTCAACATGGATGCTCTTGTCAGCAATCCTTCTCCGAGATACAGGGAAACCTGAGATCTGAGTCAGATTTGGAATCTAGAAAGTCTTAATGAACACAGGCACATCCATGAGAGAGACTGAATAGTTCCTGATGAAGGTCCCTCCATCAAACACCTGGGCTGTGTTGATGTCCTTCCACTTCTGACCTTCTCCGGGCAGGTAAATATCTCTTTGACGTTGCCCTTGTTTTGTTATTGGGGCAACAAGGACCTGAATTGAAAAAGAAATGTTAGAGGCATTGGAACATAGAAAACTGCTTTATACTCAGACCATTGGTACATCAAGCTCAGTTGTGTAGGCACTGCCTGCTTGCTGTATCTGGAGGCATGAGGCATTGAACCTGGGATCTAATGGATGTGAAGCATGTGCTCTACCAGGGCTGTAGCCTTGCCCTTAGAGTATGTAGTCAGAACAGAACACTGATAAATTCTGCTCACCCCCTCCAAGAGGTGGGTGGGGTTTGCGATCCTGCGTGGGGCTTCCCGGAACCAGGGTGCCACCCACCTTGGCTATAGGGTGGCCGTCGCACCACTGATAAAGTAAAGTTACAGGTAGGTAGCCGTATTGGTCTGACGTAGTCAAAACAAAATAATAAAAATTCTGCACATGAAAGCTCATACCTATGACAAACTTAGTTGGTCTCTAAGGTGCTACTGGAAAGAATTTTTTTATTTTGTTTTGATAAAGTAAAGCTCACTTGAAACCAGCACACTATTACCTCTTCTGATAATGACTTTGTATCATAACGGTTGCTTTGACACCATCTATTAAAATTCCACCCTTCTTCCCCAAAGATCCTAGGGCGGCAAACAACAAGTGATAGAACGATTACAAACTCTTGAAAAGATGTTACGAACGTCTTTAAAACAATTCCAATACTGATGCAAACTGGGCAAAGACTGGTCTAAAGAAAGGTTCCAGGAAGATGAGGGCAGCCTTTTTGGGGTTTGTTTTAAAATGCTGAGTTCTAAGGAACTAGAGTGCACAAATGTTCATCATTAGAGCACAATGGTTCTTTCCAAATTCATGAAAGATTATTTATGAGTGACAGGCTTAATCTTGAGTCCGAGTCCATACTTATTTTAATTGGAATTGCCAGGAGTTGCAAACATGACAGAACTGAATTTTTATCACAAATTTGAATCCCAGCCGCTCAGTAGAAAGGCCTGATGTTCTTAGTCCAATCTTTGGTTTTGCATTAGCTGTATCGTAAGAAAAGATCTCTTCTTGTTAATGCAGGCCATATTTCTATATTGGAAATTGTCCGATTCAATTTTAGAGATCCCCCCCCCCCCCCGCTGCCCCATTTAAGTGATTTTCTGGGAGGAGATATGTGATGATATCTTATAAGTGCAGATTCCACTTGTCAGCTGCATTTTACAAATAATGTCTGCCATGAAATTGAATTTATGTTCTTTTTAAAATGCAAGGGCCAAAATAGTGGAATGATGACCTGCCTTGTTTGCAGAAGTGGATCTGCAGCTCTATAAAGTGTGAGGCAGATTTAAGTGGGAAAATGTCATTTTCTGCTGCCTGTGCTTTTTCTCTGAAACCCCTTTTATTTTTCTCCTAGTGGACCTCCATGGCTAAAAGGAACATTGGCTAAGCGGAAAACACATTTCAAATAATCTCACCTGGAAAAGCATAGATGGGGATATTTAATTCCCCTACTGATGCCATGCTTTAAATTGACCCCGTACCCAGGCACCAATTTAGAAGGAGTCAGGTAGACTCATAGATACGTCCTGCTGCCATCACGTCTAGTTCAAAGTTGGTGAAATGGCCACCTTTATTTTTCACAAGCTGAATACATCCATTGAAATCAATATAGAAGCACCAAGGTCTCAGGACTTGCTATACGTCAAAGCTCTGAGCCTTTCATGTTGGAAAGTGTAATGGCTTTTTACAAATGGCAATGATTTCCATTTCACCTCCAATAAAATGTACCTACTTCTAAGAACAAGGATTTTGGTACAGCGATGCTAGGACATTTGCCCTAGGCCTCTGTGCAACAGATAAGAAATATGTAATTGATGGTGACACTATTACGGTGCTAGCAGTTCACCTTATGGAATTAAGGAGAGGTCATGAATGTCTGTTTTCACTTAATTGAATCAGACGAGGCAGTGGGATTCTGGAGTGCAGAACTGACTAGGAATGGATTCTGACACAGAAGAATATATTAACTAGCCCCAATATAACCAGAAAAAGGCCACCTATTCCTGAGTTTATAACCATAAACAAAGGTAATAAAATATGAAGTCAATATAAATGTTTATACTAATGTCTCCATTCCACAAGGGTATTATATTTCTTTCACTCACAGAATTTCCATGCAAAGGAGATGACAGCTTTCTGACATACTTGATTTGTTCCCTTTCTGGGGCCTCTGTGTTTTACTACCGGTACTAATGTTTAAAGATCACAAGGACACAAGCATAAGCCTAGTACAGCGGCACCTCGGTTTTCGAACAACTTAGTTCCTGAACAACTGGGAAGCTGAATGCTGCAAACCCAGAAGAGGGTGTTCTGGTTTTCGAACTTTGCCTCGGAAGCTGAATGTGTTCCTGAGCTTCCGTTTTGCGTGTTTAGATCTTTAAACCTCCCTCTTAAACAAATTCAGACAAGACTCAAATTTTGGTATGGTTTTTGGCAGAATTTAGGCCACAACTTTATTGATTACAGCAAGTGAGTGGTTGCATAGGCTCTGGTTCAACTAGCTCCCTGCACTGTTGCAGGTAGTGCTGACTCAGGGCTCTATCATAGGTCAGCCTAGGGTGAACACCTGGAATGGCGGAAACTGGGGACATGCTATGTCCACCACCCAGGTGTCCCCCTGGACTCAGACACTGGCACAACCCCTCGCAGGGTTGACCAAACCATTGAGTCCCTGGATTCCTTTAACGGAATACCCCTTCACATACCGGTAGGGATGGCGAGAGTGCTCCCCCATCTCTATCACCTGAACAAGAGCCTACCCACAACCTAACAAGTTGTGACGATTTGCTACGCGGCAGGCGAAACCCAAGTGGCACCAGCCAATCAGCCAAGTGGGGGAAATTCCTGCCGTGTCCCTGTCCCAACGACAGATGACACACGACGGCATAGCAAGGTCAAGCGCACAAGCCCTAAAATAGGGAGAGGTGGGCAGGTGTTCTGATGCACTGACTGAAAGAGGGAGCTCTGAGTCACGTGCATGGGCATATATAGGCCCCTTGATCGGTTTGGCTAGCATTCCATTGGCCTGATTCAACCCAGCAATAAGGAACCTACCAATAGGGTGTTGTGGCTATCCAATCGTACCCACCCACAACACAGGGTTCGGTTGCCAGGTCGCACCGCAACACGTGCCCTCTTTGAGGGAGGACACAATTTCACTGTTGCGCAGCTCATTTGAGTCCCCCACATAGTAATTAAGGCTTTTTTCCTGCCATTTTTACCCTTGTGCTGCTCATTTAAGTCCCCCCCCCATCGAAATTAAGGCTTTCCCCTCCCATTTTTACCCTTGCACAGCTAATTTAAGTCTCCCCCATTGTAATAAATGCCTTCCGTTTCTAACTGCAGTGTTCTGAGGTGATATTTAGTGCTTTTGTTTTTGTTATTTTTTTGAGTTTTTGTTCGTGTGGCTTTTTCATTTTTGTGACTGTGGCTTGTTTTTCGTTTTATGGTTGGTTGGTTGGTTGGTTGGTTGGTTGATTGTTTGATTGTGTGTGTGACTGTGGAAACAGATAAAAGCTCCCCATCCAAACAATGACTATCATCAGTGCAGGTAAGAAAAAAAAATAATTTTAATTTTTATCATCTACAATACTGTCTTATTTATTTTATAGGACAGAACATTGATTATTGCTTTCATTTTATGGATCAATGGTCTTGTTAGATAGTAAAATTCTATTTTAGGGGTTGTTTTTAAAAGTCTGGAATGGATTAATCCGTTTTGCATTACTTTCTATGGGAAAGTACGCCTTGGTTTTGGAACGCTTTGGTTTTGGAACAGACTTCCAGAACCAATTAAGTCTGAGAACCAAGGTAGTACTGTAACATTTAAGAAGGCACTGCCATTCTGCCTCATTGCAGCTTTGCTTCTTTGTTCACCCAGCTGGATCAGCTAGACTCAAAGCAGAACACCTGATAGTGAAACTGATGTCAGGCCCGGCTGTAGCTGCAGTCCCGGTGGCGCAGGGTGCCAGGGCGCAGGGGGGGGGGGCGCTGCGCGTGGAAGCCGGCGCGATCTCCGTGCCTCAGTGCCAGGGCGCCCAACCTGCTCGAGGCGGCCCTGACTGATGTTATCTTCAGATGTTCCCAACCAGCACCAAAGATCGCCTTGCCTAGGAAGATCAAACTTTGACTAGGAAGATCAGATGACTGAAAATAACCCTTGGACTTGTAGCAAGGTCATTGTGCGTTCCACACAAGGGTGGCTGGGCAACCATCTGCCACAAGGTTTAATTGGTAAGTAGCTGTTCCTACACCCTCGCTGTCAGCCCAAAGTCCATTTGTCTGTGAGAGCAAGTGTGTTCTGATTACTTGCACCTCTACCTAGCCTGCTCCAAGGTGTATGGAACTTATTACAATCAGGCAAAGGCTGTTTGCAGGTATGTGAATCAGAATACAATGAGAAACATGCAGGCCCACCAGAGAGAATTGTGTATCATCTCTACTAAAAACATTCCAAGTTCTGTAAATAACATTGTCTAAGAAGACTAAGCACACCCAAACACACTCATTGTTCCACTCACTTGTGATTTTTCACTTCACAGAAGATATTAGGTTGCCTACATCTTTCACACCATTTGGCTGTTCACATGAGTTGCCATTTGTAGAAGTGGCCACTGTATTTGGGGCTTGTCACGGCAGCAAAATGTAGGAGTACAGTGGTACCTCGGTTTATGAACACAATTGGTTCCAGAAGTCTGTTCATAAACTGAAGCGTTCATAAACTGAAGCGAACTTTCCCATTGAAAGTAATGGAAAGTGAATTAATCTGTTCCAGACGGTCCGCGGAGTAAGCGTTCATAAACTGAAGCAAACTTTCCCATTGAAAGTAATGGAAAGTGGATTAATCCGTTCCAGACGGGTCCGCGGAGTACTTAAACTGAAGCGTTCATAAACTGAAGCATGGGTGTAATTGGTTCCGGAAGTCTGTTCATAAACTGAAGCGTTCATAAACTGAAGCAAACTTTCCCATTGAAAGTAATGGAAAATGAATTAATCCGTTCCAGATGGGTCCACAGCGTTCATAAACCGAAAATTCATAAACCGAGGTGTTCATAAACCGAGGTTCCACTGTATCCACATGATGTCAGTCCTACCCCCCATTTTTGTCTTGGACCTTTCTCCCATGTAAATGCAGGGATTTTCAATCATCTTACATCCTACACTTTAAAGGGGGGGAAAGGTCAAGGACCACACTGGGATGAGGTCCACATTTTACTTTGGACAGTACAGGAGAAGAGAATATCCTAAACCTGCACATTCTCTAATACAGTAGTAACCAAGACAATTTAAAGCATCAAAGCAGAAATATTGATCAAAAAGATTGTGATGAGGCAACTACTGCCCTTCTTAAAACAGTCGCTGTAAATTTTAGAAGGCCGCAAATGCACAAAAATCTCCATCACCCTTTGAGCGCTTAATGAGCCCTCAGTGAGAGTCTTCTTAATATGATTAAAGGCAACACTTTAGATCCTACCATGCATCAGCCTTGGAACTAAAGACACCCAAGATCAATGTGTCATTGCCTTGATCTGGGAGAAATATTTAAGTCTTTACATTAATCATAAGTTCAGCAAATAGGAAAGTGCTTCAAAAGATTTAATTAGATATTGGCTGTATTTGAAATGCTAACAGCAAAGGGAATTAGAATGTTAACTGATCTTTAATTTATTTCCAGTTGCTTGTTAATGCTAATTGATTATAACATTAATGGGGCACCCAATTGCCTTATTAATCTAGACAAACAAGATCTGAAATACTTGGAGGCATCATTGGCATGAACATCTCATAGAAATCAATGTTGTAAGAGAGAGGGCTTGCAGAGAGCAGCCCACTCTGCTTACTTCCATCAGATGGGAGAGCAGCAGCAAGAGCAGCAAGGCAGGAAGGAGGTTCCAGGGCTCTAGCAGCATACTGGAGCCTCAACTGCAGTTGGGAAGCAGAGAAGAAGGGGTGGAGCCAGCTGCATCAGAGGGTGGAAAGGAGAGGGAAGAATCAGCGGCAGCTGAGGAGAAAGGTTTGACACAATGGGGATCCCATAGCGCCAGTAGGAGGGGCATTTTGGGGATGAGTCTTAAAGGCTGGGTCAGAGCCCGCTAGAGGCTATTGCGGGCTTCTGCCCCATGCAGAGTAGACATGATTTGAGACATCTCACCACTGTATATAGCATGCACAATAAAACTCTGAAAATCCAGAGGAGGTGTGGAGTGCTTACTCGGGAGTAGCCAACACCCATCTGTGACAAATGTCATAAACAGTCTTCCTTGTTTCAAGATGCCTCTAGGTGTGGACAGCTAGTACCACCACCCATACCTCCTTTTGCCCAAGTCAATGGCATCATAAGGAAAAGGAACTGGGTATTCCTAGAGCGGTGGAAGATTCTTCTCCAACATGTAAAGACACACATAAGGAGGAGATGGTTATTTAAATTTGATAGTGGACAAAAAGGGGGGCAGCATTTTATAGTTCTTTATTTGCATTCTTTCCCTCCAATCTCATATACAAACTTACACCAAGTCAGACTGCTTGCCCATCTAGCCCAGTGGTCTGCTCTTCTGACTGGCAGTGACTTTTGAGGGTCTGAGGCAGAGGACCTCTTCTTCATCACCTACTATCAAATCCTTTTAACTGGACATGATGCCAGGGATGGGAACCCCCCCCCCAAAAAAAAATCCTGGCTATGCCCATGTGCCACCTTCATCAAGAGATCACTATGAAGAACCAGCTTACTGAGCACATAACTGTGTGACCCAGCCAGTTTCAGTGGTTCTTTGGGCCAAGGTCTGTTTGCAACCCATCATTCCTAAACTTCTATCAATGTAATCCAGAATTCCTTTTCACAATCAGCCAAGGAGAAACAAATCATGCTTCAACAGAATCAACGGAGACATGTGCTTAGATTGTTACCCAAACAATAAAGTTGATATGGAAAGTGGTCTTCATAGAATGGGCCTCTAACTGCTATCTCCAAAGGGTTGATCTCCAAAGGGTTCCAGTCCATTGAAGAAAAGACTGTGGTATTGAATCCCTATACTATACCACCTCATTTATTTACGGGGGGGGGGGCATGATTCAGTGATGCAATAATGTGTGATTCAGCATGTTTTTATTGAAAAGTGTCATATGAACCTTTGGGTATAATCTATGGGCAGTCAACAATGTAGAACTTTATCAAGTAGATTTTAAAGCCTGCCACCGTAATCTGTGATTATTGTATCAGCAGAACACATGTTCTTATAGTATCCTCATTTCCTCAGTTTTGACTTTTATTTATACAGGTGAAAGGTTTTTTTCCATGCTAGCAAAAAAACAACAACCAAAAAACCAGAAGCTTCACTGGAGATTCAGCCAGTCATGCTATAATAAATCAAGTTGATCTACCAGGAATGCCCCATAAAACATCACCTCCTGCACAACTAGCCACACACAGAAAAAGTGTAACATTCAGCTACGTCCAACAGGCTTTCCCGGTCTATTGTAGAAGACTCTAAAGTAAACCAACAGATGGGTGATGGATTTTCCAGGATGACAGTAGTAGGAGCCATAGAAGGGGGAGGGGGGTTGAGGTGGAAAGAAGCGTGAGAGGAAATGAGAGAAGTGAAAGTGAGATCTAGAATGTTACTGAATGGAAAGCCCCATATTTCACTCTGGTACGGTAGGCATTTGCTTGCTTTGCTAAAAGCATTGTAAACCTGCTGGTTGAAATACTGATGTTGCTGGGCTTTTGTGAGGCTGTAGAAAATGTCACATAAATCACAATCACTCCAGTGAACCCTCTGCCAAAGGGAAGGCAATGGTGGGAAACCAGCGAGGAATGATAAATGTGATGTAGTGGCTGGAAAGAGGCGGCATTGAAAGGGAAAGTTTTAAAAGCGCTATTTACTTTTCTTACCTAATGGTTGACCTAGTAAGGAGGTCACAGTGGCCTGGTTCATATGACAGGGAGAGTCAAACTACACGGAAGGATGCATGAATCTGTCGCATTTCGGTTTGTCTCTGTTGCTCCCCCCCCCCCAAAAATCTTAAATTCAGTTCTCCACTTTCTGCATCTAATTTTCAAATTCAGGCATTCCACCAATTTATTTAACAGCATTGTGATAGGGATTATTTTTTTAAGGGATCAAACATAAAGCTAACATGAGATTTATGTTTCCCCACACACTGCCGCTACGTGAGTTTCTGTTTTTCATGAACTTTCCATTCTGACTTCAAGATCCCGTTCCTGAATAGTCACAGCCAAGTTAGACTTCATATATGAGGATTTTCATGTCCCAGCAAGCATCACTTTGGATCTCCTTGCACTGAATCACATCACCCATTCTACTGCCTATTTGCTCAGTTAGAAGAAAGCTTTCAAACACTGCTTGGGTTTTCACCATCCGGTAGTTTTGTGTCTTTTGTTCATCTCTGACTCTGAGTCCTTCATGATTAAGTTAAACAGCATGGATCCCAACACAGATCATT